>NW_019524483.1:302389-363034 GCF_002814215.2 Seriola lalandi dorsalis | reverse complement strand
AAGACACACTGTCCTTGTTCTGTGCAAAAAAGCAGCTGAAACTGAAATGGTGCTTTACTAGTCAGAGTAAGTCAAATCAAGTGGATATCTTCCAGAGGTCCAGTCTTTTTAGCGTGAAATCCCCCCTTTGTGTTCAATCTGCAGCAGCTACGTACAAGAAAAAAACACTAAGAGAGAATCCAAACTAAAAAGATGATGACTTTGGGAAATACCTGCTTGATTTGACTAACTTAGATGCTGAATCCTCATTAACTTCAGATGAACATCTGAATACACTTGTTTTTTATTGATAACATCATTTTTATATGAGCTAAGATAAACAGTCCTGTGTCCAATGTGACGGTGTGAAAGGAGTCACTTCATCTGAATCTGCAGTTCTCCTCGGCTTCACAGATCTTTATGGAGTTTCAGCTCGTTGTTTATCCGTCCCATCTGCAGCTTTAGGCTACTGGTTTGCTTCACTCTCGTGGCTCTCAGAGCATCGTTTTCAGCTAAAAAAAGAAGCTCTAAATTCCCCCTTTTACAATACGTGCTCAGCACCAAACAGCAGACAGACACAGTTGGCAAGTAGCTGGTGAACATAGTGGAACATTCAGCAGCTAAAGAGCCAGATATTTCCAGCAGGAGTTGGTAGAGACCAAAATACAGAACTAAAGAAAGAGTGAATATTGAAATCACATTCATTAAGTTGCCAGAAGCACCAAACACCAAACGAGTGATAATGTTGCCACATCCTGCTGGATGTGTAAATCAGCAACTGTTCACATGTTCAGCACATCAATTTAACAGGTGATGATATGCCAAAGTCAACTTGTTTCTGCTGCCCCCAAGTGGCCAAAACATCCGCTCTTGCTGGTTAAAGAAGAAGAAGAAATTTGTCATCGCCTGAGGGAACACAAAAGAAGAGGAGGAAGACGGGATCTCCTCATAGTCAGTTTGGAGAGGAGGAATAATTACAGAGACTAATAATTCTTTCATTGAGCTGGAGACGGCCCACAGTGACACCAGTGTGATCATTTTATAATAAAAAAAATTTAAAAAATGAAATAACTGGGGACCCAGAGTTTACAGCTTCAGCCCGGACTGGTTCAAGCCTGGTGGCACATTGTCGCAGGAGTTTAACCAGTAGCTCCGGAGGTCAGCGGTGGCTGCTGCAGGGTCACTGCACGGAGCTCATTAATGGTCCCAGTTATGTGGCAGCTGTGTGTTTGATGTCACTCATTACGACAGAACACACCTCTCGTCCACACACACACACACACACACACACAGAAACACACAGAAACACAACAGTCATTAGGCCTGTCAGCCTTGACCCCCCCTCATCTCTCTCACCTCTTTCTCTCTCCTTTTCTCCCACACTCCCGCCATTTTACCTCATACAGAGGCAGGAAATCTTTTAATCTGGTGGTGAACTGGACAGTACAGTACCAGAGCGCAGAAACACACACACAAACACACAAGTATGCCACTTACACCTGTCCTCTCCCTTCCATCCATAAACACTTTGTACAGTATGTTTACTGTCACATTTCTGCCCATGTACACACACACATTCACACACTCAGAGAGAGAGAGAGAGAGAGAGGAGAGAGAAGTGGAGCGCAGATTTATGTATTGGTTCATTCTGAATGGAAACTTTTGTTCAGCTCTCATGTTTGCTGGTGTGCCAACCAGGCCAAAGCTTCAGTTATGAAATGAGAGGAGAAACATTTATCTACAGCCACAGAGGAAGACATCAAAGCCTGACCTGGCACCCACATACATACACTCCCACACATATATGTACAAACATATAACACAAACACACCAAATCAGCCCTGATTATGCCCTTTCTGCAGTGCGTTCATACGACACCAACTCCACTGAATTTATCCGTCTGCTCATAAGCTGCTGGCAGGTGACTGAGACTCTCCTAAGCTTGAGTGAACTATGAAGAGTTCAGGATTTATATTTTGGCCTCAGAGGAAGGAAACTCACGAGACTTTAGCTCATCAGTGGACTCAGTTACTGTGAAGAAACACGTCCTTACAGAGACTTTAGATTTTGCAGTGGCAACAGTTTTGCTAAGTTAAGTACTTCTTTAAAATGTTGCCAAGGCTTGCCGTTTTGACCTTTTGCACAGCAGAGTTAGGGTTACAGTCAGTACTCATTGACTTAATAATTGTCCTCATGACTTCATTCAGCCATAAAACTTCAAAATAGTACAAAATGTATTAAAGTATGAAAACTGACTTTTGATATTTTCAAAAAATTAAGAACCAAGTAACTTTTTTTTTCTTAGAAATCGTGGTGGAGGTCAAAAGAAGTGTTGAACATTTATTTGATGTATATTTTATTGTGATAACTTCAGATTAGCTTCTATTAAAAGTCAATATATTGTTGTTCGGGGGTGACAGGGACTAATGTGCAAAAATGCAGCATAGATAAACAAGTTCAAGATAATTACCACAAAAATATCCCTTAACAAGTTGTAAAAATGATTAGAGCTGAAACAGTTGGTCAGTTGTTCTAAAATGAATTGGCTACCATTGATAATAATTTCTGAAGCAGAAATTCACTAGTTTTACTAGTTCTGTAGTTAAATGTGAATATTTTCTGGTTTTCTTAGTCTCGTGGTAATCAACTGAAAATCTTTGGTGCTTATTGCCCGATGATTAATCTGTCGATCAAGAAAATAATCCGTTGATATAACTCGATAATGAAAATGACGCTGTGGCCCTACAAGATGTGTAATTATTCTCAAATTTTTTTTTGCAAAATCAAAAATGAAGTGTCATCCTCTTTCTCTGTGTGTGTGTTACTCAGGTGGCAGGCCGACGGTCCAGACAGGTGTTTGAGGTGGAGCCTGTGGAGGGGGTGTGGTCTGTTTGGGGGGAGTGGTCAGAATGCTCTCAAACCTGCGGGATTGGCATCTCACAGAGGAGCAGGAAGTGTTTACCTCCTCCACCTCCACAGTCTCCTCCCCTCTCCCACTCCCCTCCTAACTGGGCGGGGTATCTGCCCGGGGGCATTGGAAGTCCTGTCATCTCACCTGTTCGCCCCTACTACCCTCCTCGTTACCCTGGGCAACACCCACCTTATCACTCCCCACCAATCTCTGCCAATCGCACCCCAGGATTGTCTCTGTTTCGGAATAACCCCGCAGGAGGAGGAGGAGCTCCTGTTCCTGGACAGGCCAATCAAGCTCCTCCTTTTTACCAACCAGAATTCTCCCCAACCAATCAGGACCATGTGTCTGTTTACCGATCACCCTATCACGCTCTTTCACATGGCTACAACCAGCCGGCAAGGATCATCAGGAGACCAACCAGTCCAGGAGCAGTGAGGGGTGGAGTAGGAGGAGGAGGAGGAGTAGGAGGAGTAGGAGGAGGGAGCAGAAGGTCGGTCTCCAACAATCGGGAGGGTCTGCTGGCGAGGAGGTGAGACTGGAAAATAGAAAACAACCTGACATACGCTTATCACACATATATTAGTATCAGCAAATATGATGGCAAATGAATAACAAGAAATCAGACTAAAATAAAGTAAAGATAGAGTGGGGTCCATCAGACTTTTTGAACTTCACTGTATGTTTGAGATAAATTAGGAGCAACCATTACCTAGTTGACAAAAAACAATCTCACCACAAGAGCCATTTAGCAGCTGTTCCAGAGCTTTCACTCGTGTCACACAATCTTCCTCAGCAGATGGAGTTGCTAAGTTGTGATGAGTGTAGATGTTTTACATTTTCTACATTTCCATGATAAATGGGCTACATCTGCTACGTCTACATCTGCTGAGAAACACTGTGTGGTTTGATCAAAAGCTCCAGAACAGCTACTGAGTGGACCCTGCGGTGAGACTGTTTATGTCAACTGCTGTTGGTCAAGCGTGAACGTTAAGTCTCACCTATTATATAGTTTGTCTATCAGAAAGTACTGAAACGTTTATGTTTTAATTGTAAAATGTCAAAGGTCAGTGACAGTGATTTAACTGATTTCCAGATAATTGAGGCTTATACATCTTCTCTGCAGCTCGAGCTCGCCTTTTCCAGGAAAAAGTCTCTAGCACACAGGAAGTGAGTTTTGCTTTGCTGGCAGTAGCAACGGTGGCTTGTTTAAGATAAATAAGAACAACACAGTTGTGAGGATGAGCAATAGCCACCACATCTGAGCAGGCAAAGAAAAGATTTGTGATCTCATCACAAAGTACAATGAAAAAACTAGTTGTAGAGCAAAGACATCACCAGAATAAAATAAAATGCTGATTCTCCAGGGCACCATCACAGGTGCTAGTAGTTACAGTGTTGACATTGTTTAGGCATTAGAGAGCGTTTGTTTACGACGTTTTGAGTTTTGGGAGTTGGAGTTATGCCCATCCGTGCCTCTCGTATTTGCTGTGTTATTTCATCATTACTTCTGGTTTTTGTCATTCAGACAGGCACTGTCTGTTCACCCTATCTGAACATTATCCTGACTTTCTGTTTTCGTCCCTGCTTCTCGCTCGTTCTGCCATTCTGTAAATCTTTCTCTCCAAATTGAGTTTTCTCTGTTCCTTCTTCCCTTTTTTTTTTTTTTACCCTCTTTCTTTTTGACTCGCAGGTCTTCCTCCATCCTTCCAGGTCAATTTGGGTACGGCAGAGTCCCCTTCTCTTTACCTCTGCACCGTCCAAACCGACAGGCTCGCCACACAGACAACGGTACTGACACTGCAACGCCAGCACCTGGACTAGCTGTGAATGAGGACGAGGCAGAGAACAACAGGAGAGAGGAAGAGGAGAGGGGGAGTGATGGAGAAGACAGGGAGGGAGCGAGGAGAGAGGAGGAGGAGGAGGAGAGGAATGTAGAGCAGGAACGCACAGAGTCACCTGCTGCTGAGGAGGTCCCCACAACGACCACAACAACTGGCAAACCACACCGCCATGTTGACAGACCCTCACACTCCCATACAGAGCATGTGCGGGGGAGAGAGCGAGTCCCACCATCTCACTCCTTCTCACGCTCCTCATCACCATCTGCATCCAACCGCCACCGGTTTGACTGGCACTCTGTCAGCGCTCCACCTCCCATCGCTTCACCTTTTTCCCCTCCTCTCCACCGCCCCAGCCCGGTGCACAGGGACAGGGAGCTCCACCCAGGCTTCAACCCACAGGCCCCGTCCACCGGCAACATCTACCCTCTGCAGCACCCCCACGTCCCGCACCTGGGGGTGGAATCAGGCAGGGATGGAGGAAGAGCATCTCCTCAGGTCTACAGATGCCCTGGCCCAGAGAAGGAGTACCGCAGGTGCTTCTCACAGGTAAAATCTTCACCTGTAAACCCCGGAAACAAAAGGAATATTCCACCTAATTTACTGGCTTCACTCCCTCTTAACAACTTCAGTAATTCACTTCGGCTGGCCATACACTCACCTCTGCTGTATTCAGCTGCATCTGTATATAGCCTGCAGTTGTTCTTGATTTATATGCATGCCATGTGTTGAAGGGAGCAGTTAGGCAGCTGTAAAACTAAGTAGTTGAAGGTCAACAGAGTGTATTTGATAGGCAGATCATTCCCCAGCTCCAACACTAGCGGGTTCTCTGTGAGTGCTTGGATAGAAAATGTTTGCCCTTGCCTCTGCTACTCCGAGGCATGTGTGTGTGTGTCCTGGGTTACAACCACAACACACACCTCAGTTGATATGCTATACACGTGATTGTATGCATGTGTCTGCGCTCAGTATCTCCGTGAATGATTGCACATGTGTGAGTATAGATATGTGCCAGAGCCCCAACATATGTAGATGTGTGTGTGTGTGTGTGTGTGTGTGTGTGTGTGTGTGTGTGTCAGTAGCAGAGTGTGTATTGATGTCTTGTCCTGGCTTGGGGCCTGCAGTGATGATTGGGGTTGCGACCCGCTCCATACCTCTCAGTGCAGCACAGTGAACGCATTATCAGTAGTAAAAGTGTGTGTGTACGCGTTGCCAAGAAGAGCAGCCGGAGACACAGACGTGGTCGTGTCAGATGGGCCGACTCACCCTCAACACACAGGTGAGAAACTGGGGTCGACCTCGCTGTAACTCAGGTTTCACTGACACAGGAATGCCACGCTTGATTTCACTCAATTAAATGTGAGATTGAGAGTGAACAAGGTGGACGGAGTTTTTTTCAACTACACAGTGAGTTTTTAATGACCCAAGTGTTTCTCTCAGGAATCACATCCACGATTCAATTTAATTAAATTGATATATTAAATTGATATATTCGTAATATATGGTGTGGGGGTGGGCGCCCTCCGTTCTCAGTTTGAGGAGCTGCACCTGTCCTGGCAAATAAGTGTGACACATTTCTATTATGTTAATCAAAATCAGCTCAGCCAATATCACACTGGACTAACTTGCACATTTTCCACCTTTTGCAGTGGTTGCTTTAAATTAACAACCAATCAATCAACTGTCCCTGGAGATCCGGTAAGAGCCGCAACATATGAAAAGTCACTCGAATGTTTTCCTGTTTTCAAGCACTACAACAAAACCTGAAGCGCTGCACCTGTATTTAGCGAAGGGTTAACTAGTTAAATAGTTAAAAAAAACAAAACTGATCTATGGTGCCTGTGAACTTATGCATCATGCATGGAGGGTCATGGATTAGATGGATGAATATACAGTGTTTTATCTGATCAAGGTTCTTGTACAGCTGCTTGTTTTTAGACAATAACATTTAAGAAGTTTAGTTCTTTCTATCAAATGAAAAAAACAATTGTAAAGAAAATCAGGTTTTAAGTCCCCAAAGTCATGTATTGAAAAAAGTGTTGTTTTGATATCAGTTGTGAAACTCGATTATCATATTGGTAACAATGTCGCAGTTTTTCAGACAATACTTGGATCTACAGGCAACACCACAAACGTCCCTCTAGGGCTTATTCGTGATATTTATAAAAACACCAAAATACAGTGATCAAAAGTTTCCCTCCCGCTCTGGTTTCATGGAAAATCAATCACACCATGGACGCAGGAACAGACGCATGAAACAAACAGAAGGAAACTCACCCATAGTCCCTTTAAAGATTTGATCATGGGGACAAAAATACCCAGAGGGACATGTGACCGGGTTATTTAATCCAGCAGGCCACTCATAGCAGGACCGTCTTAAGCGAGAGTGTAGAGGGAGGTGATAAGATTGACGTTAACAAATACCACAGACCCACACATTCACACACACACCTACAAACTTACACATTTTCCCTCTCACACATCACATCTACAACTGGCCTCTCATAAACGGGAAGTAGTCACTTGAATCCGGGGCCAGGTTGGCACTCTCGGGCTCTTGACTTTTCCTCTCTTTAGATAATTTGGCAGCCTCTCTTGTTGTCTTTCATCCCCCCTCTCTCTGTCTCTGCCTGACTTTGTGTGATAGTCCCCATGTTAAAACAGATTTAGTTGCTGGCAGAGCACATGCCCTCTTTGTGCCAGCAGCGCTAATAGCAGTCCTGTGACGGCTGAGCCTGACTCATTGGGTTACATATTTACCCAGCATTAGCCTCTGCAGACTTGTTTGCTGCTGCAGTAGAGTGCATTTTTACATGTCTTATCATTGCTTGAAAATAATTTTAAAATGCTGATGAATGAAGGACTTGGTCCAGGCTTGTATGCACTGTATAGTAGGTAAGTGTGTGTGTGTGTGTGTGTGTGTGTGTGTGTGTGTGTGTGTGTGTGTGTGTGTGTGTGTGTGTGTCTGTGGATGAGGGAGTGAGCCAGACTGAGTGTGACACATCCTATTATCTATTAGGTGTGTTTGTCATAACACAGGGCGCCTGAGGCCCATCACAAGTGTGATTGGCTGTGTGTATGTGTGTGTTTTTACTGTTGCGTAGAAGCAAGTTGGGAACCAAGAGAGGGACAGAGGAAATGAGAAGGGCAAAAGGGGAAGAGTGTGTGTGTGTGTGTGTGTGTGTGTGTGTGTGTGTGTGTGTGTATGAGAGAAAGAGAGTATAAGGGGAGGGTGGCAAAGGAAGTGACGCAGTTAAGTAGTAGTGAAAGAGAGTACTGTTTTTAGAAAATCTGCACACAGTAGAGGGAGGGTGAGCTAAAGGGCAGAAGGTGGGGAAGGAGAAACACAAAGAATAAATGGAGATGAAGGCTGGAAAGGATGAGTGTTTAGGTGTGTATTAAAGGACGTACAGAGTTGTATTAGTGGAGGAGGCAGAGGAGTAAAGGCAGGGATGGTCAGCTGCAGCAGCAACAGATAGAGCAGGATAGAGAGAAAAAGAAATCCTGCAGGAAAACAAGAGGAAGCTTGTGTCAGAGGAAGAGAGGGATTCATGGAAAAGTGTGTGTGTGCATGTGTGCATGTGTGCGTGCGTGTGTGTGTGTCTGTGAGAGAGTTTGTATATACTGTATGTGTGTGAGCGAGTGCAGAGTGTAACCAGAGGAGAAGTCGTTCTGTCAGAGGGAGGGGGGGGGGTGGAATTTGAGAAGAAGCTGCCTGAAACAAAAAAGAAGAGACACACCAGCTTGAAACAAACGTTTCACAGAGACACACGAGGCTCTTCTTGCCCTTTGCTTTCAGCCTTCCGAATCTTCACCCCAAATTAAGATTATTCTTTAAGCATACCCTCTTGCCTTAGCTCCTCTCTCTCTCCTCCTCTTTGGAGTAAATATTTACCAGGAGTCACTAACAGTGCGTGCCTCTGCAACAGCAAGTGAGAGGAGATCAGAGGCATGTGGATTTAAGATGTGGTTTACCACATGGCCTAATGAGATCGATACCAGCAGACACGAGGGCCTAATAAACACTGGGGGACAGGGGAGACAAATCCCTCTCACTTCCATGTTTATAGTGTCAGTTCGAGGTCACAACTAAAAATCTCTCTGAATATTGTCTCTTACTGTCCATCTGCCAAAATCCAGATGAGAGAAAGAAGAAGAGAAGAGTTGATGGAAATGTTGATACCTTCATTTAAGTTGCCTTCAGTTATCGCAGCGCCTTCGCAGCAGTAAGCCTGACCGGCAACTTTCTCACTCTGGATTTCATCTCACAGGCTACAAACACTTCCAGGCTGCAGCCGATGATTATTATCATTAGCGATTAATCTGCAGTTTGATTTTATGATTAAGCAATTAATCATTTAATCTATGAAATGCCAAAAAATAGAGCCTAAAGTGACCTCTTTAAATGTCTTATTTTGAGTTTAAAACAATCTAAAACCCTTTACTAGTCAGTTTGCATTGATATATGACAGAAAAGCAGAAGCTGCAGTAAGAGAGGGATTGACATTTTTTCAATACTTTGTGAGAAAAAGAGTGTGGCGATTAATCATCTTATCATTTCAGCTGTAATTTAGTTCAGCCCTCTAAAATGGAGGACGTTGTTGGGGCCATATGCAGCTTGAGAGGAAGACAGCTGCTATTCAGCTACTTTTCAGGGCTGAAAAAAGAACTTCCATTTCCACTATTTGTCATAAGGTAAATATATCTGTTGGATTAGTTCAACCGATTTCACGGTCATTTGTTATTTTCTAGATTAATTTATAGCATTCACGTATTATTGACCATCCCGCAACTGAGCGGACATAACACTTCAAAAGAACACACACCTGTTGATGAGTACGTTGCGCCAACCAGACACAGCTAACGTGGCTTCAGGCTGCTGCAGCAAGAGTCAGATGATCTTATCACAGTCTGTCAATACACAAGAATTATGACTACCAGCACGGGGCCCCACTCCTCATCTTTAATGACCGTGTGCAGACCCTGCCACGCTCGCTGTTGTTGCTCTCATGAAGTGACAAACAGGCCCAGATGTGTTGGACTGTGGCGCACACACATACACAAATACTCAACCACGTGCACTCATTCAGACTGATCTGCACTTTCTTTGCTTTCGTACTTTAACGAGCAGAAGGTATCTGCTTTTCAACAAAAACAGGTACCGCTGCTCATTAAAGTCTGTTTATATTAGCTCCTGTGTGCTCGGAGTTCCCCTCAAATCCTTCTTTCATGTTCCCTTTTCATCCTTTTTGATCTCTCTTCTCACTCTCGTTCCATCCAGTCTGTCATTTCTCACTCTGTCCTTTTAGTTATAATTTAATCTTTATTCAAAGGAATAGGTCAGCATTTAGGGAAATATGCTTACAACACTTGCTAACAGTTAGACACGAATATTGAAACCACTCTCATGTCTGTCCTTTAACTTTGAAGCTATCACCAGCTGCTGCTCAGCTCAAAGACTAGAAACAGTAGGAAACAGCTCGCGTGGCTCCGTCCAAAGTAACAAAATCTGCCGAACAGCCCGTCTGAACTTCAGAACTAATACGTTTATCTTGTTTGTTTAATCCATGCAAAACTAAAGATTTCATGACAGATGCCACAAAATTGGAAATAAACCAAAAAACAAGCATTTATTAAGTATCATCATAAAAAATATTTAATCCCAGAAACAACCAAAACTGCACCTTACAACAACCCAAGACCAAGTTAGAGTGCTTCATAACATTAGCAGCCTGAAGACATTACACACAGTTTTCACAGAAATAAAGAACATATTTAGCAATTTTAAGTTTCCAGGCAGAGGAAGCATTTTCGCAGTAATCGTTCTTTCAGTGTGGATTTTGAGATTTTCTGTTAGTAAACACGAGTCCTGGGAACAAAAAGAAAAGCTGTTCACACTTCCTCATTCTCTCTCTCACACTGATGTGTCATTATAAAAATATTTGTTAAATCAAAAGTCACCACTGCGTATAAAAACACTCTGGTTGGTAGAAATCTGATGTGGGTTTGTAGAGCTGCTACATGGAAAGAGGAACATGGAAATATTGTCATTTTCAGTGCAATGTTCTGGTTTCATTTATTGATCTTGTGGTTACAGTGTTTATCTAGTGCTTCTCTTTTCTTCTCTTTCTTTCCGTTTCTTTTTTTTTTTCATCACCTCGAACACTTAAGTTGTTTTGAGTCTTGAACTCAGATCTCTCTCTGAAAACAACAGGGAGGTATCTCTCTGTTCGTTTCGCGCAGCACGGGGCGTCCTCCTCCTTCACTCGTGGCCTGTTGTTGATGGATGAGCAGAGTTTCCTCTGGAGGACTTTCCCCCCCGGGGTCAAGGCTAAAGGCTGGGTGGTGCCCTGCAAAGCACCGACACACGGCCTCGGTCACAAGATTAGCCGGAGATTGTCAATCTCTGAGGACAAAAAACACATACATGAGCGTATGAACACACACACACACACACACACACACACACACACACACACACACACACGCATATTAACATACATCATGGATTTGTGTGCATTCACACAATGATTAGTCCTGCCATGTGGAGTATGTTGATTTATGGCTGCAGGGGCCAGCAGTCAGTTGTTTAGTCTGAGTAACGCTGCAGTAATGCTTCAGGAATGACCGGCCAGCCTTAACCTGTATGTGGTGTTGAGGCGATATGGCCAGCTGTGCAGGCACAGACTTATGACTGAGCAGGAAGACCGCGATGTGTCACCAGGGCTTTCCCTACCGAAACACAATTGTGGTGAAGAGTTCCAGTTTTCCACATCATCTGTTCCTCCCCAAAACTCATCAGTCTTGTCTGGGTCGATGTTTGTGTTTCACGTATAAGTGCTATGTGTGACCAGGACCTTGGCTTGTGTGTGTTTATATGTGTGTGGCAATTGGCAAAGGCTGTGTTGCTGTGTGTGTGTGTGTGTGTGTGTGTGTGTGTGTGTGTGTGTGTGTGTGTGTGTGCGTGAGTGCGTGCGTGTGTGTGTGTGTGTGTGTGTGCGCGTGAGTGTGTGTGTGCCCAGAACAAAGTCTTTAGCCCTCAGGCAGTACCCAGCACCCAGACTTTCTCTCTCCTCCCCCCTCCCTGGCAGTAAAACACATCTGTAAGCTTCACAGCTCCTGTACAAAAACACTGGCTGCCCCTCTCTCACCAGCTGTATTCACTTTTCTTTCACCTGCTCTTGGCTCCATCCTTCACCCTGTCAGTCTGCCGCCCAGAAGCTGCCAGCTTTTACATCTTTCACTTCATGCTTATTTTTTTGTTTACTTACACACGCCTGTCTGTGGGGTTTAAGTTGCTTCCTTTCACCTACTTAGTCTGAATGAGTCTGAATGAGTTCTGATTGCAGCTAAATTGGTTTTACGCAATTTTGGTCTAAGTTTAGTTCCAATCATCAGTCTTATCAGTAATTATGTCACTGTATTCACCAAGCTGATTGCTGAAATTTGGGAAATGTGAGAAAATGAAAGCAAAAGGTAAAAGCATTTCCCAAACTGTCCGTTGTAAACATCCATCAGAGTTCCCAGACTGGCTTCTTGAGTCAGCTTAGCTCAGTTTTCATGAGGGGTTTAGTATTGTTTATGCTCACTCTAAAGTTGTTTAGGTAATCTGGCTAAACTGTTGGCTTGTTTACATCCTGTTTGATTGTCTGACCACTCACGTTTCTTTCCTTATGTTACTTTATTGTACTGATGCAACCGCAATGTCCCCAGCCCTCAGGCATTACTTCAGTGTGCACAATGTTATCATAACTGACTGGTTGCCATGTGGAGTGTAAATGATTGACAGGACTACAAAAACAAGACCCACGTAGGAGGTGACTGTAATTTTCATTTAATCAATATTTGCCAAAAAGAAAACATAGACAGGAGAAGATTCTCTAAGAGCTTTACTGGACTCGCTTGAGGTTCTTCAGCTTTTCGGATGAGAGGTGAAACGTCTTCAAGAACCTCAAGCAAGTCCAGTTTCCTTTGTGAAGCTCTAACAGACACCATGACCTGGATGACTGAGCATCTTCACACACGTAAACAGAAGATTGTAAAATCACAACAAGGACAAATACAAATTGTTTTAGTTAATCAACTAACAAATCAACTTTAAATAGTCATCTGATTATTTACTTTATGAAAATATGGGTATTGTTTCACATTTGGCCTTACTAGTGTCAATATGATACATTGGTTTTAGACACCAATACGAAAACAATACTTTTATCAGTGCTTTACTTTGAGAAACATAAACATGTCTTTTCTACAAAATCATTTTTGTTATTTGACAAAACAGGGCAAAGTTCTCAAAATCTATAGATTTCAATTAGGAACTATGACTACTGCAATAAAAGAAACCCCCCCCCCAAAAACAAACTTCTCAGTGATATAAAATAGTCTTAAATTGGCAACATTTGGATTCAAATCAGCATCTATAAAACAATAAGTAAGCAGCATTACACATTTCACCATATATTTGAAGCCAGTTTTCAGTATTTCACTATTTTCACTAAGTTGCTACTGACACATTTCAGTTCAATGCCAAGTTCAATAACCCCGTCTATGAAATGTCATTTTCATCTCAATGAAGCAGAGCTCAAAGAAGTTATCAGAAATCTGACAGCCAGAAACTGCAGGTTGTTCTCCTGTGTTATGGAGGCGTATTTACAGCAGCTTTAATTGGTTGATGCACAGGTTAATAAACTGGCATGAGGCCAGGAACATTTAAAACGGTTGCCAGGTGATTGAATGGTTGTGACTGTGCTATGGGCGTTCTTGTGGTTTGGGTGTTTTGATTTGATCCACAGGTCCAGACCCATCCTCACCACATCTTTAAGTATTTTTGCTTCTGCAAAAGGCATCCCCCTCCTTTCTCTCCGTCTTCGGCCCATTCAATAACTGCCCCCGTCCCTTTTCTCTCCCCTCCATCACTCCACCCCTCCCCACTCCCACTGTTCATCTTCCCCTTGGCGGTTACGAGGAGACCCCCTAACCTGAACACAAGAGTATACTAGCCTTTACAATAACACACAAATTCTCCTCCAGAGCCATGAAGCACTAGTGAACAAGTCTTCTCACTTCTGTTTTTACTCTCACTTCACCTCCTCTCCCTCCCCTATTCATTCAGTCCATTAGCCTCCCTCTGTTTTTACACACCCTAAACTCTTTTGGGAGGAGAATCCACTCGCCCTGTGGCCCTCATACAATCACCAACGCATGAATGCACACACTTTACATTTTCTTGCATTCTTTCTTTTCATTACACATCCTCGTTTTGTCTTTTAAGGAGTCTTTTTCACTTCACTGAAGCATCCCACTGCTGCACATTTTAAAATCCTTGTGCGTGTGTTTGGGGTCGTTGCTCATTGTTTATGGTCTTACAAGCATATACATTTGCACTGATACACAGAATCTATCAGGTTTAAAATGGGGCCCAACGTGTTTATGTCCTGCAGAAATATTTACAACCATTACCAACCGCATTTCTCACGCACATCCGGGCAGATTTAGACGGTTACTGGAAAACATCAGGTGACATGCGTATACTGACCATCGAGCGCTCACATACACTCACGTTCCATGGATGCAGTTCAAACACGCTCCCAAATAAGAGGCTTAAACCTGACAATAAACTATCGCTCGTAAATAACACAAAATTAAGACTCTTTCAGCAGCTTGAAGATGTGGCCTGGCGTACCACATAAAGTTTGACGGGCCGGTTTCACGCTTCGCCAGAAGAGAGACAACAGATGATCCTAATGAGAGCCTGGTGACATGACGGCCACATACATTCCTTCACACACAACGTAGTCAAAGTGTGAAATTCAGCAAGGCCGGTGTCAGTGAGTGCATGCTTGGACGTTTTATCCATGAGAGTGTTTTAGTTACACTTTGTCACAGAGGCGGGTTCACATGGGAACTGTCAATCTGTGTGTGTGTGTGCGCGTGCGTGCGTGCGTGTGTGTGTGTGTGTGTGAACTTGACTACTCCCTTGCTCTTGTCTCCCCAGATGAGGAACTTTCCAGCTGTTTGTGACAGCTGTGTGTGAAGAGAGGTTCAGAAAAAAAAAAACAAAAGGAAAAGAGGAACAAATCAAAGAAAGAGAGGAGGGAAAGACAAGAACATTGTGGAGCTAACACAGATTAGAGTTGCAAGGAAATCTGAGAGCTCTGTGTGCGGCATGCAAGAATGTGTGTGTGTGTGTTTGAACCAGCTGTATATCAGAGGGTTGTAAACTCAGTGGGTTTTTGACCAGGCAGGATGGTTGTGGTTTCCCAAAGTAATCCTACCTGATGAAGCTGCATGTGCGTGCAGTGTTGGAAAAAGTTGTCAGATCTTTTACTCAAGTAAAAGTATAACAATGAAAAAAAATAAATACTCCATTACAAGTAATGGCCCTCCATTCAAAAAGTTACTTAAGTGAAAGTACAGAGGTATCAGTAAAATGTACTCAAGCTTATTCACCACTCTCATATTTGTCCATAGAATATAAAGCTACTTAATGAAGTTTAGAGGTGTATGTATCTATGTGGATTTTATTACCTATGGACACAACCAGGCTAACTGTTTCCACCCGTTTTCCAGTCTTCATGCTAAGCTAAGCTAATTTGCTGATATCAGTAGCCTTGTGTATTGTATTATTAGATTTTTAATCCTAATGCATCAACATGAAAACTAGCTAGTAATCTTAGCTGTCAGTTAAATGTAGCAGAGTAAGAGGACAGAGAGACCACAGCTACATTAGCAGCCCTGAGGCTATACTTAAAGCACAGCTGGGCTTTGAGCTACATGCTAACATGCTCACAATGACAATGCTAAAGTTAAGCAAGTAAAATCTTTATTGCGCTAACTATATTTGCTATGTTAATGTGCTAACATTATGTGATAATAATGTGCTAATTAACACTAAATATAAAATACAGCCGACGATGTGGGGAATTTAATTAGTTTTGCAGTTGTTTTGTCATGAAGCAAAGAATTGGACAAATTGAAAATTAGACCTTATGATGACAATGGATGAAAATTCATTAGGATTCATCCTCTGGGGAACAAAAATACAACATTTCCATTTCCATCCATAGAGCCACACATGGCTAAAAAGTTTGATGTTTCCCTCTGAAATGTAGTGGCGTAGTGGTATAAGGTGGCATAAAATGGAAATACCCAAGTAAAGTACAAAAATTATGCTTTAGTTCAGTACTTGAGTAAATGCACTTCGTTATTTTCACCACTGTGTCTCTGTGTGTGTCCCACAGGAGTGGGGCAAAGCTCAGTGAGTTATAGTCAGTACAGTAAAAACCAGCAGATGCTCCAATGTTTCATTTGTTGTTTAAGTGCAGGTATGCTAAAACTCTTTCCACTGTACGGCTCCATGACTCTGCTTGAGCGCACAAGTTGGACATGTGCTCACACAGACGTGCACACACACACGCGTACACGTGCTCACACAGTGACTAGCATTCTGTGGTCATGCACTGAGAGCCACGATGGATTTATGTGAGCAGCCGCTTCCAAAAAATCCATTATTTCCATATGTTTCTAATACACCCGCTGACTGCCAAAAGCAGCATGGAGACTATGCGCGAATGTGTGTGTGTGAGTGTGCGTTTGTGTATAAGGGTATGGCGTGTTTGCACTTACCTCCATGATCTCAAGTTAATTCTCCTCCCTTTTATTAGCTCTCTTTCTTTGCCTTTTACTTGCCACAGTCCACTCCACCCTTACTTTTTCTGGGGACGAGGAGAGAAACAGGTTTACTAGCTGGGTGATTTCATATTAGTTCAATGTGTGGCACTGATTTTTTTTTTTACTTTCCTCTCTGTTTCTCTCTGTTTTTGTCCTCCAGGTATGTGGAGGAAGTGCACTGGACTCCAGAGCAGAGCAGTGTGCAGCGTTTAACACCCAGGAGTTCATGGGTCGCCTCTACAACTGGGAACCTTTCACTGAGGGTGAGGACTGAGTTAACACACACACGGTAGTTAAGGCTTTAGCTGCACAATACTTCAATGTGATAATAGGCTTATAGGAGAGGAGAAGGAGGAGGGGGTGGAAAAGCATCAGTAAAATGTGTGTTCAAGTGAGTTAAATGTTGCTCTGGTATTAGTATGTGTTGGCAAGCTTCGATCGCATGCCCAACCCACCACAATCCTCTCCTCTCATTGGAGCAAGGCTACATCGTCGAGGGTGGTGAGAGTCAAGAGGAAAAGAGAATGACTGGAACTCAGTCCGCTTTTCTTCTTTGCACAAAACACTCTCCCTCCTCTCTTTTTCCTCTCATTTGTTCAACATAGCCCTTTCTCCGTTCCTCTCCTGCCAAACTTCCCCTCCCTGCTCTGACTAAGCACACAGATTCCTACTGGGTGAGATAAAGAAAGAGAGCAAGAGAAAGACAGAGAGAGGGAGGTGAGAGGTGATGGGATGCAAGTGCTTTGTCACATGAACACAGGGAGCTAAGGGAGTCAACATGCATTGTGCGTGTGTGCGTGTGTGCGTGCGTGTGTGTGTGTGTGTTCGTGTGTCTTTGTTTCTCTGATGTGTGATTTTCTCCATGTGTGGTTACGCGTGTTTGTTTACTTTCTTGTTAAGTGTACAATAGTTCAGCGCAATGGAGATTGTGTCTGTTTATCTTTGTTTTCCACTGCTGGAAGGGAAGAAGGAGAAAGAGAGAAAACACTAAACAGATATTTGAGGAATTTGACAGAAGAGGAAGAGTGGATAGAGAGAATATTACAAACATGAGGGTTTGGGGAGTGAGGGGGGTAGAGAGATGAGAGAAACACAGCTGTGAAATGATATCAACAGTAATTGTCATTAGACTTAGAAATATGTCTGTGGAGCTCTGTGTATTTACAATACAACTTTATTGGCAAGTGCTAGCACTGAGGATGAATGGCTTAATGGGGCTGAGATAATATGTGGAAAAGTGTTTGCACATGTATGTTTGTGTATCTGTCTGTGATTACAGTATCAGCTGGCTGAGGTTCCTCAACACACTCACTGTGAGAGTGCAGAGCCAGAAACACTAGATCAGCAACACCACTCAACTACATGCATTAGTTTGATTTTATTCTCTCTCAAAACAACACACGTATAAAACGCTTGTCCAAATATACATAACACACACACACATCAGTGGTTTGACATTAATAATGGGTCAGACAAACGGGGTTGCTCATAACGATGAACCCACAGAGAATCATTTGGATTACCCAAGTCTGCAGGTCCCTCTTTCGACTCCTTGTTTTGGTTTTCCAGCCCACAACTTTACTGTTGTGGTTGACTGCTCCCATCAGCCCCTTCCCATTTTCAGCTGCAGCAGACAGCTGTTTGCTGTGAAAAATTTCTGATAAACACGCTGCATCCTAAACACTGGACACTACCTAATCAGCACCAAACTGCCGACAGAGGAAGTTGGCGATTTGGGTCGGTAAAGACTAAAAACAGAGCTGTGAGCGAGGGCATATTGGACTTACATTCATCAGGTATATTAGCTTTTGTTTTGAATAAGGTAACCTGATGGGAACATCTGTTTTGGCAAATTGAGAAATTAATTAAACTAAAATGTAATATTGCCTTAAAATGACCACTATATGTAACTTATTTGCATTACAGCAGGTGTTCTGCTGTGAGAGTCCCTGCTTTGACACAGGACGTCAAACTTAAAGGATCTTTTTTATATCTTTTGGTTTGTCAGAGCAGACTGAGGGCAGTTTTGAGGATAGAGGCAGATCTAGACGATGCATGCTGTACATCTGTACCAGTAGTCCTCGCCGGGGTATCAGTTGGAGTCAGACTGTCTGCATAAACACAGAGGGGCTTTCCTTTTACCCACCGCCCCTGTTTCTCTGTGTTTGTGAGGGGAAAGAGTGAGATTACTGTATTCATCCTGAGCTGAGCCGCTCTTAAATTTTCTCTATCTGCTGTGCGTCCTTGCCCTCTGCTCCAGTCCGGCTTATTTTATAACCACCGTGTCCTTGAGATCTGCTGAGATGAGGAGAGGACTGGACAGAGAGAGAAAAGGGGAAGAAAAACAGACACAACCTCTGACAGGGGTCTGACGGGGGTTTTTTTTTGTTTTTTTATTTTGGACAAAAGGAGCCACCAAATGGAAGATGTCACATTTATTGGAAGTTGTAAGATACTGTGATGGAGTCGATACAGTATTGTATGTGTCAAAACTATTTGCGGATGACGTCAGCTGGGTCACACACACTCGGTCTGTGCTGAAGATGATCCTTTTCCACTCTGCTAAGTAAACTGTATCACACTGTTTACCCATTCCCACTGGCTGCAACCCAAACCTTCATATCTAGCTTCCCATCAACATACTGGAGGCTGCGAGGAGTGTGTGTATATTGAGTAGTGTATTAGTAATTTCTCTCCAGCTGTACTCATCTGTTTAGGACTTTGTACAGTGCTGCATATACAGTATTTCCCTTAAGTATTTATGTTGAACTGTGATGCTCTTGGTTCTTTGTGTGTGATTCTCATGCCTCCAAGGTGACAGCCCTGTTGTATGTGTACTGCTGTTGTAAGTTTTGCAGCCTATGGTTTGGAACTGGAAGCTTAAACTGTAAAGCTGCCGCTGCGGTTATAAACCACAGAAGTGATAGTCCACACTAATTTCCCCATACAAGCTCAGCTCTGAAAGCAGTACCTCAGTTTTGTGCACGTGCAGGTGTTGTTTTACTTGAATATTCCCTTTTTTTTCAGGCCTCATCCCCGCTCTGCGAACCCATCATCCCCTCTTCCTGTCCCACTGCCTCTCTCTTTCTTTCTCCCTGTTGAAGTTTGTTTAGATGGAGAGATAATGGGGAAGTATATTTAGACAACATATATTCCACTGTCTGAACACTAAGCTCAGAGAGGGTGAGAGAGACAGTGGAAGAGAAAGAGCGACCAGAGATCGAGGCAAAAAGAGAAACAGAAAAGCAGCTAGAGACAAATGAGAGATAACGACCAAAATAGTAAGGAGAGATTAAGGGTGACTTAGGAGTTGGAGAGTGCTCAAGCATGACTTCAGGACAGGAATCAAAGAAGAGGAGATGGAGCATGAGGGAGACGAGACTGAAAAAAAAAACAGCGAGAGAGAGAGAGAGAGGCAGAGAGTACATGAGTGGCAACACGTCTCCCAGTTTTAGCTCCCCCTCTCTTTTCTGCCACTGTCTCCAGTCTAATCTCTCAAAGATAACTATGACAGACGGAAAGAGAGAGCAAGGGTGGAGAGAGAGAGGGTGGGAACTGCCTCCCTTTTCCACTTTCTTTTTAAATATGTACAGTATATCTGTCTCCCTGCAATTATCAGACAGTAGCAAAAGAAAGGAGGCAAACAAGTGGCAGTAGCAGTGCTGAAAAATAAAGTTTAGCCCTTTTGGATAGCAGTCATGCACAGTGACTCATGCTTTCATACACATTATTGTACAGTAGCCATCCATAATTAATAAGATTAACATTTGCTTGTTTATCAAAATCAATCAAATTAATTGTTAAAATCAATTAGAAAATAGAAGATTTATAGATGTATTGATTACTTTTCTAATTTTTCTGATAAAATACCATCATCACTCATCATTCAGTGTGCTTACCAGAAAATAAAGGAAGCATAAAAGTAGAATGAAAAAGCATGATAAGAAAATATTATAGAAATCAATTTCTTCTTTGTGTCACAAAGAGAGACAGTAAGACAACACCCCTTCCCTCCTCTTCTTTCTCTAATTGGCACCAGAAAGTTTCCACAAATGTTGACAATATACTGTTTCTTTTCGAATGTTTCATATGATCTCTCACTGTATTTTGGAAACAATGACAGAATTCATTAAGCTCTGATGTGTCTGCTGCACCACTGAACCTGTCACTGCTCCCTAAGCTCTTGCAAAAATGATTTAAGGATGTTGGAGCTGAGGTAGCCTATAGCCAGGCTGAAGGACCACTGCTACGTTTTTGAAGTTTATTTATCGGCAGATTGATATACCTAGTTATGCATTACCTTCACTTCCCTGCAAGCTTGTGGAAAGATAAACATCCGGTCTGGGTCAATTGCTTCACGTGTGTGAATTCCTCACCGCTTCCACCCACTTAGTGAGATAAAATACATTTGGTATTGCACTTACATATTTGGTCAGGCACAAAACTGAACATGGTGTCGTGTCTGAACTGAAGTGACTCACAACATACCTTTTCCCTGATGCAGATATACAGAAGAATCCCTAATAGGCCACTTTTTTGTCATTCAGTTAATAGTTGGTTCACTCTGTTCTCCAACTGAAATACCTCTGCACCATATCCCTCTGTTTGGGTTGAGTCCCGCTGAAATGGAAACCCACAAAACAACATAATGGCATCTTAACAGTCCTGTTTTACTAATCCCTCTCTTGTGTCTGGAGGTTTTCAATTTTTTTTTAAATTATTTATGCTGACTTGTGTTGCTACTTGTGTTACACCTGGCAAGCATATGGAGTCCCTTTGAGCTCACTACATACTACACAGCTTTTGAATTCTCCCTTGGACACACAAGGTGAAAGCAGGGATCCGGTATTTGACCTTTAGTCTTTGTTCTTGGCCATCTCCTATGAACCCCTTGACTTTGAAGGAGGTAGGGGCTTTGGGCTATTTGCTGTCAATGTCTTATTGAACTGGGAGAGGAATTTTTCCATGGTGAAACAATCTTCAGTGTTATTGTATGAAAATTTAGTGGCACCGTTGTAATATCTGGACCACAATTTGATTCCTTTAAAATGTCAGATTGTTTCGCAAAATAAAGACTTTTGGAAAGTTTTTCAAGGACAGAATAATAAAACTGTAGAATAGTTTTGACCACCACATTGGAAAAGTGTCATGTTGTTCATATTTACATAGAATTTAACAGTGGGTACATTTTTGTCTATATATGGCAGAGAAATATGACACCACGATGGGAAGTCACAATTTCAGAAGCACCGAAATTGTCCTTTTAACCCCTGAACTCCCAGAGACAGAAACCCCTCCCTCCCATCTGCAACTTAATATATGACCCCTTACTCAGGCTATGAGTTCATGTCTATAACTCTATTACACACACGTACACACACACACACACACCAGCTATGCCTGAAGCCTTTAACCCCTGTTCCATCCCCAATCTCTTACCTCAGAGTTAATGAGGAGCGGTGGACCCACCCACTTTCCCTTCCTGACTTTATCACCCATTTGTTTATCTCTGTCTACTTTTGTTGAAGGAATACTTCAACCTTTTCAGATATATGCTTTTTCACTTTCTTTCTGCAAGAAATTAGAAGATTGATATCCATCCATCAATCTAATATCCAGGTATAATTTTGTTTTTGGTTGATAGCCTGAACAGGAATTTTTGTTGGGAAACTATTTAGTGTGACAAGTCTGAGGACGCCTCTGACTGCAGGGAGCTACTCGGTGCCTCTGTTAGTAACAAGTTGATTGACTTATTGTTGGTGAGAAGTAAAAAAAAAAAAAAAGACTCAGACTAAATTTTGACCTTGAACAATAAATAAAAGGAACAAGCCGATTCATTTGGGTGTATGAACATTTTTCGTGCTTTAAAGATCGACATTCATCTCATGTCTGTGTGTTAAGTATGGAGCTGGAGGCAGGATGAGGTTGGCCTAGCTTAGCATAAAGACCTTTATGCTTTTATGCTATATGCTATGCATAAAGACATTTTTACACTAAGATAGGAAAGAATTAGCCTGACTTGATCTGTAGTTCAAAGTATACACCTTCCAACAAGCTCTAAGTAATCTTCTCTGTACACAAACAGAAACATTCAATGTGAGTTTGAGTTGAAACCACAGGATTGTTACAGCTCTTCTCATTTCACATTAAGCATATTTCCCCAAATTGTGAACTATTCCTTTAAACCTGCTTATTGTGTTTCCACGTGGACACACTCCTCTTACTTTCTCCACATTTTTTGCTGGTTCCTCACCCCTATTCCCCTGTGAGATCCTCTGTATTCTCCACTCGTCTATTTGTCTGCCTATTCTCCAAGTGCTGAAGGACTTTTCATTTCCTCTTTTACCTTGAAGCAATCTTCTCTTTCTCTGACTTTTCCCCTCTGTTCCTTGTTTCCATGTACATGTCTCCCTACAGTGTGCGCCCATTGGGTTCCTCTCATAAATCTAACCTTCCTCAAGCTTACGTTTACACTTCTGGGTATGTATCTCCCGGGGAAGGTGCAGCAGTCAGTGCACTTGAACAAGTGAGCAGCAGGGGAAATAGCTAATCGCTCTTTGACTGTCTGACAGTCATGTGTTATATGGTCTGACCTCGGTTTCCTGGCCACATGGAAAGACGTTCATCACCCAGCTGCATCTTCTCCTTCGCCAGGCAGACGCACAAAGACACAGCACTGAGTCACACACAGTCACACACACCTGAAGCAAACACATACGTTGTGCGATAATCCTACTATGCTCTCTCTCTCTCTCTCTCTCTCTCTCTCTCTCTCTTTCTGTGTCGCAGTCGGTGCAGACAAGCAGTGCGAGCTGACCTGCAGACCTGCCAGCTATCGTTTCTACGTCCGTCAGGCCGAGCGTGTCAGAGATGGGACTCCCTGCTTCAACGTCAGCTCGAATGACGTGTGTGTGGAAGGACAATGTCTGGTGAGTGCATGTGTGAGATTTTTGCTTCAGGTGTCTGAGTCCAAGTCCCTCCTGTCTAGCCAGGGGTTGACAAAGTCCAGAACCTGGCTCTCTTAGTCTCACGTCTGGAGGCTGATTTAAGCCTGGCATTCAGATTCGGAGTGTCTCCAGTCTTTTTTTATTACCCTACTCTGGGCCTCTTTTCTCTGTATCTTTCCCTCTTTCTTTCATTTGCAATCTAACTTTCTGATTTCACCCTCATTCCACCCTCTTATTTCTGGCAGGAATCTGGCGAGCAACAGTTACCAATTTGCACAAACAACGGTGACATAAACACTGGCAATGGATGTGAAATGTCAACAAGAGTGGAATAGCTATTCTCTGCTCTGTCCCCACTCCTCCTCCCACCTCTCCCTTGTTCCCCTACCCCACTTTTCCCCCCATTGTCTGACCCATCACTCACATCTTTTCATGTTCCTCTCCTGCCAGACTGAAGGCTGCGATGGGACACTGGGCTCCGGCTCTGTTATTGACAAGTGTGGAGTGTGTGGTGGGCGGGACACCTCCTGTCGAAAGGTGACGGGAAGCTTCCAAAATGTCACGGTTCCCCTTGGTTACCACAAGATCCTGGACATCCCACCTGGAGCTACATTCATTAACATCACGGAGAGACGAGCAAGCCCTAACTACCTGGGTAAGATGTAATAGATACAAAACAAACATACACACACACACACACACACACACACACACACAAATGAGGTTTAAGATTACTTGAATAATACCGTTTGCAGTTCCAATAAAAGTGAGACGCTGGCGAGGAAACTGCAGATTTGAGAATGAGATTTGGCCCATGGGTATGTGTGTGCTGGTTGAGACTGTAAATTTTGTGGCCTTGTAGACTCAGGGCAGATAAAGCTAGTATTGTTAGAGCCCAAAAGGAGCCAGTGAAGTGTGTACGTGTGAATGTTTGTCTTGCCAGCCCCCTGTTTGGTAATAAGACAGCACTCCAAAGTCTGTGTTTGTCAGTCTGAGAGTGTGTTTGAGGTTTACCTACGGGGGTTTCCTGAGAATTTACCGCTGTGTTGACTAAACAAGGTCAGAATGAGTAAAAAAAACACTTAAATCACGATCTTCTCCTCCCGTCTGACCTAATCCCCACCCCCTCTAATTTCTCCAGCCATGAGGAGTGGCACAGGGGCGTCAGTGGTGAATGGGCGTTGGGCTGTGGACCCGCCAGGGGAGTACCAGGCTGGGGGGACTACTTTCACCTACACACGACCTAGAGCACAAGCAGAGGGGGAGGAGGAGAAAGGAGAGTCCCTCAAAGCCCCAGGCCCCACCACCACACAGCTACAGCTATATGTAAGTACTGGAACACAGGAAGGCATTTATTTTAAACCCGTAAGTAAACATGAACCAGGGCATGACAAAATGAAGTTAATGATCATACACATACATGAGACATACATGTGTACACAGAGTATTTCGCATCTCTAGAAATATTGTTGTACGCCTCAAGGCTATGCTCTCCTGCTCTGTGTGAAGATGCTCCAGATAGTCAGCATTATTTTAGTATTATGGTGGGATAAAGACAGCTACGCTAATGCTTAGCCTGAGCCACATCAGACCATCCATGGCTTAATAATAACAACTCTAACCCCGAGCTAAGATCTTATTAAAGAACAGGAGTCATGTGTAGCTTTACATCCAGTAGCTGCAGGGCAGGAGGAGGTAAAAACAGCAAGCACCCACCGAAGCCAGAGTTTGATCTCCTCTGGAATCACATGCATTTTTAAGGCTTAGTGGGTTATAGAAATAAGGCTGAAGGTTTGTAACCATGCCAGCGGCACTCTGAGGCTATAATGCTCATTACACGTTGGAAAAGAAATTGTTGGATGGATTAAAATAGAAAGACAAGTCTGCTATCTGTAGATCATAGCCTCTGCCGGGAAATCAAATGCCTGGGCTATCCATGTAGCTTTGGTGTGAAGACACTGACCATGAACTGGAATGTCCCTGGTTCAAGTGTGGCCGGGACCCTTGGTTCTATTTCTCTCTCATTTGTTTATATCCCATGTATCCATAATAAAGTCTTATAATAGCCAAAAAATGCTTTTCAAAAAGAAAGTTTGGACTGTGGGCGGTACCACAGGAAAAGCCATGCTGTTACCTAAATCAAACGGGTTTATCCCCTGAACACAAGAACATCAGACTCCTGCTGATTAAGTTTAGATGACCTTCACTATGTTAAGTCTTGTAGATGGGCTGCAGGGTTTCATAGTAAGAGGAGGAACACATAGTGACTAGCACACACCCTTCTGAGGCATCCCAGAGCGTGAGACTGAATGTAAATTTCTCTTTGGGGATGAGTTAAGTTGTTTTAGGGTGTTTTCTTGTCAGTGGCTACTTTTTCACTTTGCTTTGGTCTGCAGATCATTTTCCACAAGGAGAACCCGGGCATCGACTATGAGTTTTACATCCCCGTTGAGAAGAAGGAGGGAGAGAGGGAGAGGCTGACGGAGAGAGAGAGGGAGGTGGCCAGAGAGAGGCCGAGGGAGAGAGAGCCAGCGAGGGCACCCCTCCGCAGTACGTCTGTCGCACCTCAACTTTCTGTTCTGTTCTCCTCTCCTCTGATTGGCTTAAACTTTCTCAGCTGTCTACGCTACTGCATGCTCATTGACATTCAGGAAGTATTCAGACCCTTTGCCATGACACTTGAATTTTAGATCTTGAGTCTTCAAAAATAAAGTGGGAGAAATAGGAGTCACCTGAGCTAAATTTCAAAGGTTCTGAAACAGATTAAATTCTTTTTTCGCTTTCTCATTATGGGGTATTGAGTGTAGCTTGATGAGGAAAAAAATTATTTTGGGGGGATTTTAGTATACGTCTGCAACATTAAAAAAAAAAATTGAATGGTGGCAGAATTGAACCCTGAACCAAATGTAGATTTTACATTCTTCATTCTTTCCAAATTACTCAAGGAAACATCAGCTCATATCCTTGGAGAATGATTGATGTGTTTATGGATTGGGATGGGTGTGGTTGTGGGCCAAGTGGGAGGGATTACTGTATAAGTGTGTTTGCGTGTTTGTGTATGACCTAGATGGGAGGCTATCTGGTCCACATGTTCGCTGTCATGAGACCCTGACCTCATCATGACATCATTAGCATCTGACTCACCGCCGTTCTCCTTTTCTCAGTAATTCAACATTGGTGTTTTGCCTCTTTCCTCACACTTTATCGCTCTTTGGTCCTCCTCCTCCTCATGTCTGTTTCCCAATCTTTGCCTGTCTCTCCCACCTTTCCTGCCCTTTCAAATTGGTCTTTATGTCCATCTATTTTTTCTTATCTCCCAGGTCCTCTCACTGTGTCAGTAGAAGACCCTCCTCCTGCTTCTCTCCCTGTTTCGGTCTCTTCTTTCCCCTCCTCATCTTCCTCCTCCTCCTCCTCCTCCTCCTCCTCAGTATTTTCTCCCCCATCCTCAGACCGGTGGGCACCTGACAGGTTGCGCCCTCGAGGATCTGCACCCAACAGAAACGCTCGGATCCCCCCTCGCACTGACCTGCCACCGGATACTCAGCCACCATTTGTTTGGAGAAGAGGCGGACTCACAGAGTGTTCTGCTTCCTGTGGCAAAGGTCAGATTCTGATAAGACACATACATCGTCATACATGTGTCATTTTAAAATTAATTGTATACACAAAACATGCTTCTTTTCTTACTTTGGATGACATGATGTCTCCCTCCTGTGGTTGATGGGTGCAAATACGAGAACATGGAGCTGAAGCCCTTGTCAATCTGTCCATATCTCTGTCTCTGCAGGTTCTCAGTATAGAGTGATTCTGTGTATAAACCGCCATACGGACGAGGATGTCCCGGAGAGGAAGTGTGACTCTGCGGCCAAACCTGTTCCCGAGGAGGAGCCTTGTAACACACACCCCTGCCCGCCATTGTGAGCTTATACACACTTAACCTTGAAGAGATGCACCTTATATAGGCTTTGCTTTTCTGTTTTTATCTGCAAAAAAAAAAACTTCCCTGGAAGGGAAAAAAATGCTATTTTCCCACAGAAGCTTGTGCATTTTTCATAGCTGATGATTTGCTGCACAAAAACCACAAAAATCTTATCAAGTCATTTCTGTCTGTTCAAGTTCTTAAACTCTTATTTTCCTAAAACAAGTCAAAAATTCAGGGAGTGCAGCAATCTGTCTTTAGTCTTTCTTGTTTGAAGATAAATTAATTTCTGGAAAATTCTTGAAACTAGTTCCTTTCTACCATAAACATGTTGGCACTGGATGGAGACTTTTTTGTAGTGTCAGTTTCTTTCAAGTAAAAAGCATGAGTCATCGACAAATTATAGCCGTTGGTGCCAATTGAGAATGATGCTGACTGTGATGAGTTGAGGGAAGTTTCAAGACAAATTGATCATCAGATTATCATCGTATCAGATTATTATGATTGGAAACCAGTGGCCGACATGAAAGTAACGAAACATGTTCAAAAATCTAAAAACTCATAGTCATGCTTGGGTAATGTTGGACATCATTGTCATTGTGTGCATATATGATTTACATTTAATATTTGTAATTTGTAAGAAGACTGAAATAAATGGCGTACAGTAGCTATCTGCAGTGTCAAAATATGGATGAAAGCAGTCGTTTTTCTGCATAAACAAACTGTAATATCTGTGATGGATTATTTAGATATTGAAGACGTTTGACCTTGTGTGATTTTCCAATAACATTTACCTTTAATTTAATTTGTCCCTCTCTTTGTCCCCTTCACTGTCTGTGTGATAGCTGGGAGGCCAGTGCATGGTCAGAGTGCAGTGTGTCCTGTGGCCCCGGGGTGCAGCAGAGACAGCTTCAGTGCAGACAGAGCTTTGGGAACCGCTCCACCATGGTCCACCCACAGCGCTGTGCCAGCCTCACCCCACCAGAGTCAACACAGGCCTGTCAACTTGGCCTCTGCTCCCACTGGGAGGTCAGCTCCGATTGGAGCACGGTAGGTTCATAATTCTAGTACATGACCGGGAACTGCATCTGCTCATATATCAACAGACATGGTTACAAGAAGCCTGTATCCCAGTATCTGTAAATATAACACAGACAGAAAGAGAGAGTGGGTGCGGTCTGGTTAAAATAAGCACAAGTGGTTTCTATCATAAATTTTAAAATGCCTTCATTAGGTCAGCCTGCAAGTATGTGATTACTTTTCAACTCAGAGACCACTGCAGACTGTGTGCCACGGGTTGGGTTGCAGCAAATAATTTTCTAAAAATGTTTAATTGTTAATGTTTCAAATGTTTTTTTGTTTTGTTTTTATTTTTTATTAGTTACACATTTTGGGACAATTGAACTATTATAATAGTTATGAATCATAAGAAAAGCAAATGCTCTGAATTGGTGAAACCAACAAACAAAACTGTTTTAGGATAGTTAGTATAGATAGTATATTTTAACATGAGTTTATATTTTTATTCATAATTTAACTTTCTCATATCTGTTTTATATTTATATCATGTATTTATGTGCTTTATGTGTTTTATCTTGTGTTTATTACTGCTGCACAACCAGTTGGCTTTTGGTACGAATGAAGCGATAGAATTTGATTGATAATCAAACATCGGGCTTTTTTTCTTTTAGGATTTGATCTAGATTGCATTGGCCCTTTCTTTCATCTGTTTCTTCTCGTTCTTGTTTTTCTCCTCTCTGTCTCTCACAGTGCTCAGTGGACTGTGGACTAGGGAGGAGGACAAGGGGTGTGCGTTGCGTCAGCGACCAAGGCAGCGTGGTGAACGACAAGGAGTGCAACTCCAGGCTCCGTCCACAGGGAAGTGAGGAGTGCAACATGGGACCCTGTGTAACCAACTGGTACTTCACCGACTGGTCCAACACTGTGAGTAACACCCATACACAGACACAAAGGAACAAACGCTCACAGCACTTCACAGTAATCCTCAACACGATCTTCCACTTTGTTTCTGTCAGTGTTTGGCACAGTGTGGCCCCGGGGTGCAGAGGAGAGAGGTGGTGTGTCTGACTCGAGGAGGGGTCAGAGAGGGTAAAGGAGGAGGGGACTGTGTTGGGGAAAAACCGGCAGAGATGAAGGCCTGTAATGGGGGTCCCTGTGTGCCAACAGCCATGTGGTACAGCAGCCCCTGGACACAGGTAGGAAGGAGGAAATAGAGAAGGAAGAAAATACACAGACCTACTTTGTTTGGTTTTGGTTTTTTATTTATATTTCTCTATTTAATTTCATGTCAAATTCTGCTTCTCGTATAAAGACAGTGACAAACAGATTGCTGATGTTGTGCAGGAATTCAAACTTACTTTCTTTAATTTACCATTTAACATTATTTAACTTAAATTTATGTTTTGTATAGTCTTTTGTGTCACCTTGCATCCTATTCGATTCTCTTTTTTGTATATAAGGGTTTTCTCTCTTTATTTTGAAGTAGTATAACATTGATTTTGCACTGAATACAGCTCCTGTATTCCTGGTGTAGATTATATGACTGATTTTTGGTTCTTTTTCCAGTGTAACGTCCCGTGTGGAAATGGAACTCAGCGACGAGACATCATTTGTGTCAACAAGATGGGGAATGATTTTACTGTCGCACCAGCCAATGAGTGTGCTCATCTGGACAAGCCTGCTGCGGTCCAGGAGTGTGAGATGGGAGAGTGTCAGCCCCAGTGGTTCACGACAGAGTGGAGCGCGGTGAGAGAGAAGGAATAAAATAGAAATTACAGGACAGAAGAAGCAAAAGCGGCCAGGACAACTCCAGTACAAGTGTCAGAAGATTGTTGGCGTATTTGGTGCGAGTAACAACATATTATTATGATATCATTAACTCTCTTTCTGTGTCTCTGCTGTTGTTCTCAGTGCTCACGCTCTTGTGGGAAAGGCTTACAGATGAGGGAGGTACGATGTCTAACACCAGACAAAAAGCACAGCCCTGAATGTGATTCCAACACCAAACCTGAACAGGAGCAAATCTGCAACACAATACCCTGCAGTCCACAAGTCTCAGGTTGGTGTGTGTGTGTGTGTGTGTGTGTTGATGTGACAGCGCATTTATGTGTGTCTTGGCTCTCTTCCTACCAGCATCTCTCTCCTCCTCTTTAATCACAGATGAGAACTGCCGGGACAGACGCCATAACTGTGTGATGGTGGTGCAGGCCAGGTTGTGCGTCTACCACTACTACAAGACCGCCTGTTGTGCCTCGTGTACCCAGAGTGCTCAGCGTGCGAAGAGGCAATGACCTGCCAAGCACAGACAGCCTAAGTGTGCAGGAAGTTGAGTATTAGGTCAAAAGGGCTGATCACCCTTTAAATGATGAGTCTGTAGAAATGGACAGCCCAGAGTAGATATGTGATGGCATGATATTCAGATAACATTCAGCTATTTTCTCCTGAGTCTTCAGGTAAAACACTGTGAAAGCAGCCGGTTCCTTTTACTAGTTCTCCGCATAAAGTTTTACATCGTCTCTTAGAACCACATATTCCACTGAGTTTGCTTCTAGTTACTTTGTGCATGAGCTTTAACAGGTTCATAATGTGTCACACAGGGCTGAGTGATGCATTTACTGTGATTTCCACTCATGAAGGCTCATTTCTATGGCTGAGAGATGATAATGGAAGGTCCCCGCTGAGGACACAGCCGTGGTTCAACAGCAAATTTAGCTTTTGTTAAGATTCCTCCTAATCTACAGGATCTTGAGACAGATTTAGTCAGACATGCATACCACTAATTATGTGCTGAACAAATAATTACCATGTGTGCTAGATAAAGTGTTTATACTGTAGTTCTGTGTGTGCTGAAGATCTACTGGAATAGATCTACTGTTTCTCTCTACGCAGCAGATGTCCCCCGCTGAGCTACAGTGGCTACCCCCAACTGAGCTAGAAGGATTTCAATTACATATTGTATGTTTTTCTGTTGTTTTTTTTTTCTGTTTGCCAAAAATATTTCCTCAAGTGTCCTCTTATTGTTCAGTTCAGTATTTGGACAGACAAACCAAAGGAGTGGGGTGACCATGGCAGTAAGTGACCAAATAAAATATATCAGAGCAGGAAGACAGAGGTGAGGAGCTTCCTGAACAAGAAGGATATTAGACAGAGATGGTAATCAAGCAGCACAGACTCTGTACAGTCCTTCAACGTATTCATGTTAACATACATGTGTTAAAATACATCATTAAGGTGTGAAGACTCATAGTTGCAGTTATGGTTTTACTAAACGAAAGACAATGGTGCTCAATAAATAGATTTTTTTTTATGACATTATCAAGTGATAAGACTGAAGTTGGTCGTATACTTTTCTTCTTTTCAACAAATCACATGGAAATACTAAATCCATCAATGTATTAGTCTGCCTCTTAAGACTTTCTGACTTGCCAACCATGTCTCTGACACTCCGACCCAAGTCCACTTGTTCTTGCTGAAGATTTGAAGCTTTAAATGGCTCACAAATATATAGTGTAATTTTTTTAAAGGCTCTGTAATTTTCTAAAATAGCTGGGCACTGTAAAGAGTGAATTGTGCATTTGTTAGGGAATATTTTCTGCTGTGGTATAACACACATTAGTGAGATTGTTTCAAAATAAACTACAGTGCATATGTCCATCATAATGAAGGAACATGTCACTCAGTGCAACATTATTTTTTAATAGTTTTTGATAACAGTGAAGCTCAATAACAGAGAAAAAAGTTAGAAAAGGCTGGGGTTTTTGAGCCAATACATGTTAGTTTCAAGTCATTGGTAGTTTTGGTCTTTTCATGGGATTTGTTGACAATAGGAAAAACAGAATGTCTCCTTTAACCATGACCTTGGTGACGCACAGGTTTGGTGATGTAAAATGAGTCAATCCTGACTGACCTAATTTTTCATTTTAGTGATCATATGGCACAATGACAAAAAAATCACATTTTAATGTCCACCTTGTTTCCTCACCTCATCTCAATACATCCTTTCCACCATCGCCTCCTTGGGAGGAGAGGATGAGTCTGTCCTATGAGAAAAGGTGAAGCCAGAATTTAAAAAAACCTTATGAAGACTAGGAAAGCTGCTTTCTTATAATAGTCTTTTATTAAATTCAGTTGATACAGATCTAATGCAACCATTCTGCTTTGACCTGAAAGTAAATATTTTGCATATTGAAGTGGCAACCTCTGTATATGTGTGTAAGTACTCTTTATGCTTTTTCTCTTTCTCTTACACTGACTCTTTTTTACTTAGCTCTCTTTTTTTCCTTTTCCAACCCCTCCCACCAAGAAGCATATACTCACACTCTGCCCACTCAAAGGTGAGGAGGATTCTGTATATTTGTCAGATATGTTTTAATGTCTATAATTTCTTTTGAACATAGTCGGTGCTTATGTTTTATTACTGAGTAGAGTTATCAGAAGTGTTGTTGTAGGCTGCATTTATTCACATCTAATTGTCATATAACGATTGTATTTTGCTTTTGAAAAGTACACATGAACTGTGGATGTTTGTGATATGGACGTGTGTGTGTGCATGCGTGTGTGTATGGTTGTGTGTTTTGCGATCATGGCTTTGAATGTGTCATTCTTGTCTCTAATCCCTCGTAGTAGAAATTACATTTTATATAAAAACAAAAAAAGATAGTAATTTATCTATTATCTAAAGAACATGTAATTTATTTTCTGTTTTAAGAGGCTGTAGCATTTTTTTTTTTGTTACCACCAGAGTTTATGAGATTGTTATTATTGATACATGGATGGATTTTTTTTTTTATCATGTAAAAACAAAAAACAGTGTGGGAAAATTATTGAATTAAAATCTTTCATTTTAAATAAAACTGAAACAACAGAGACATTAAGTGGTGTCATGTTTTGTTTTGTTTTTTGTCCAGTGAATGAGATTGATATATCCAGTTTCCTCCAAGTGATGGCGCCATTGAGTCTCTGAATGACCAGGTTCAGTTGTCCTCAGATATTAGTCTCCTACAGGGTAAATGTCTGTTTTTGGTGGTAAGTCTGTATTTAGACTGGTTGTGTGCTTGTTTTATTTACCTTTATTTAAGAAGTCTCCAAAGAGCTGGCCAAAATGGCACAGTAAAATCAGTAATTTTACCACATTCCTGTATAGAACAATTAACAGTATAGGACCTGAAAGACATTAAATAACCAATAAACATTGTTTAAACGATCACATTCCTCATTAAGCCTGTTTCATGTGCAGTGTTGTTTTTAATTGTTTGATACAAAGACCAAGTTTCCAAATGAAGTCCACAGTGGATAATGTGAAGAAAAAAAAAAAGCCTAGTTGAGAAAGGTCAGATACGTCTTGCTGCCTGAGGTGTAAATGTAGGAGTGGCTGGAGGAGTAGGAGTATGATGAGCAGAGCCAAGGCAGGGAAAAAGAGTTTGAAAGTTTAAAGGGCATAGCAACTTTGTTAAACTATATTGTTGCTAAAGTACAGTAATGTATTGTAGGCCTGTGGAAAGGCATGGTGTAGAAACAATGGCCATGAGCCCTATATGAATACTCTTCATAGACTTTTTTTTTAAGTATTACATAGCCTAATCCTTGAATCAGCTGGTACAATGATACCTATCATATAACTATGGAATGTAAACTATAGTAGAGCCTGCCAGGTGATACTTAATCTGTTTCTAGAAATTTTTTGTTGGCTATTGGCCGAGGGTTTTTTTTTTTCATGCATTGGCTAGATCAGTGATAATTACATTAAAATAATTAAATCTTGAAGCTGTAAAGTTTTATAAAACTGTATCTGTAATTTGTTTACTGCTGTGGATGTGCATTGCTTACATAGTAACATAGAGTTGAAGTTTTTCTCTTCTCGGCATCCCTGGTCTTGCATTTGCGTGCGTTGTTTCTTCTTCATCGTGCAGGGAGGCTTAACAACCCTGGTGGCGTGCTGCCTGCACACCGTTCACATCCACAGGGCGCAGCGGGCATTGCGTGCCTCTTCTGCCGGTGCTGGGTTTGTAAGAAGCCCCTAGTGAGGTGATATATACATGCAAGTTTGTGTGTGTGTGTGTGTGTGTGTGTGTGTGTGTGTGTGTGTGTGTGTGTGTATGGGCAGGGTGTATATGGTGAATGGATGTGGCGGGGGATGCTGGCTCACAGAGGGCACGAGGCAAGGCAAGCAGATGGTGACCTTTTGGAGTAGATTACCATGAACCCTATGACTCTCTCTTTCCACTTAGTCTCTTACCAAGACTCTGATCACGCACACACATCTTATAGATTAGAAAAGGGTGTGATATTGCTGTTTAGCAATGGAAGCATCCTGTCTTTACATAGTAGCCCAATGTCGGCCGGTTTTCCAAAGTACAGACTGTAAAGTAGGCCAACTCCAACCCGGAGCTATCTCTCCTTCCCTCTGTCACACATTTACTCTGTGTGGGTGTGAGCGTGTTCTCTGGATCGGGCGTGAACAGCTGTAGTAGTCGTGACTGCGTGCTCGACGTCGGCGGCGCGCTTTCGGATTCACTTCGTCAAGTCAAGAGGCATCGTTTCAGCACCAAGGCCAGGGCTCGCGGCTAGAACAATAGGCGGCTCCGCGCACGGTGTAGCCTAGGCAACGTCTGAAAAGTTTCTCCCGCAAACCGTCGCTCAGTCAAAGCGATTAAAAATACTTCAAATGCTTCTGAAAATTCGTATTGTGGATATTTACATAGCACGTAGCAGCGTTGAGTTTAACGAGTTTAGCCGTAAAGGTAGTTGAGTAAGTGAGAGACGATATTGTTTTTTTTTTCGTGTGAGTACGGTGATGAAAGTTATTGACGGTCCCTGTGAGTTACGTCACAGGCTAGCAACCGCTTTGGTGCTAGGAGGGGGAGGGGGAGAAAGAGAGTAGGGGAGATACCGGTAAAGGACGTGGAAAGCCATCCAGCCGTTGGACGGGAGAGACACCACAAGAAAACAGAAAATAGCGAGAATATTAAGTGAGAATAGCCTCCACTAACAGTTGAAACAGCAACGAAAGGCAGAAAGAGGCTGTTACAAGAGTACAAGCAAGTTTAAACAGTTGGAAGTTACCCAAAATTTAAGCTGGTTAGCCCGTTATCACTTTGTAATTTAACAGGAATTAAGAGTGGACTTTCGTGAAAGTGATAACTAACTAGCTAGCTCGGTGCACTCTGGATTTCGAGAGTCGGGAGGTTGGTTGAGTTTGAGTGGGACCCGTGACAAGCTGTAATATAGAGTCACCTGCCAGGACTCTCCTCCGCCACCTCCAGACCTGAAACACGGGGTTTTTGTAAAAACACAGCCGAGTCTATAGTGTCTGTACAGCGAGGAGGAGGAGTGGGAGAGTAGTACGGCAGGCACAAAGAGCGGAGAGCATCCAGAGAAGGGAGGAAGGAGGACGGCACGGAGGGAGCGCGGTGAGGACAACAACGGAGACCCAACGGAGAGCATCCCTCTTTAATTTCTGATCTGCACAGGCAAGACTGTGCTCATAAGCATCATCTGTAAACGGTAAGCTTTAATGTATGTAGTCTGTTAATTTCCTTGTGTTGTTTTGTTCTGGTGCGTGTGTATGTGTCCGTGTGTGTGTCTGTGTGCGTGTGTGTGTGCGTGCGTGTGTGTGTGTCTGTGTGTGTGTGTGTGTGTGTATACATATGTGTGTGTACATTGAGGGGAGATCGGACAAAGAGCAAGGGAGCCCCATGACATCCGTGTGTATGCTGTAACCTACAGCTGGCTAAACAAAGAAACCGCTCTATTGCAATGATTTACCCCCAGTCACGCTGTTTCTTCTCTTTTTTATGTGTAGGGACCCTGAACGCCGTTTATCCATCAAAAGGTAATGCATGCTTACAGATATTTTCTCCATATATAAATTTTTTTTTTCTTTTATTGGGGTAAAAAGTGCCATTAGTGTTTTTTGATTGGCTAATTAACATTTGCATAATTGTTTTTCCAGAAGCCACTGGAGCCCTTTGTCATCCGATTGGGCAATAAATATTCTAAATTATTACGCAAATAGTCTTTAAATTTATTTACATAATGGTGGCACACATATTACAGTCTAAGGGCACATCCAAATAAGATATTTTGTTAAGAATTTATGCTAGTAATATTTTTTATTTTTTATTCTTTTCTAACCTAGAAATATTCTAATACTATTATAAATGTCATATTGTAAACATAAGTTCCTTAGGGAATATTACAAACATAATGGCGATTCTATACAAGTTTTTAAATCTATAAAGTGTATTCATTATGAATTGATTGTTCTATACCATAAGCCACTAAATTAATGTTTTGAGGATTATTATTGTGATTTTTGATCATGGTCTTCCTCTGTTTTGTTTTTGTCTCCACCTTTCCGGATGGGACCAAAAGACCCATCAAGCATCTCGTTGCTTCTCTCGAGGGATACCTGCTTCTGATCTGTTTGCCCCTCAGCCCCTGCAGTACCCAGTCGCCCTCTCCACTCTGTCCCGATGAAGGAGGCCGACGCCATCAAGCTGTTTGTGGGGCAGATTCCCCGGAATCTGGAAGAGAAGGACCTCAAGCCTATTTTTGAGCAGTTTGGCAAGATCTATGAGCTAACTGTGATTAAGGACAAATACACTGGCATGCACAAAGGTAGGTCTTGCCATTATAGCACAGCCTAAACATAGAAATACAAATAGATAGATAAATAGATAGATAGATGGATAGATGGATAGATGTGACAGTAAGGCAGATAGATGGGTGGATTTTCCTGCACTGAGTGTCACTTGTCTCCATGGAAACTGTCACACCTCCTCTCGTCTTCATCTCCCGTTAACACTGCAATGTGAGATCAATATGACAGGCAAACAAACTCAGTTACTACATGAACGCTGTGAATCAAAAGCGCTTTTATGCATGAGTATGATTGTTGCAAAGATAAACTGCCTATGTAGACAAAACATGCTTGTTTATGTTCCACAGAATAGGATATATAAAGGTGTGATGGATAGCTTTATAATATAAGATATATTATTGAGAGTCTCCTGATTATGTTAAAGATTAAGAGTCTTTAAATAATGGCTACTTGTAACAAAAGATCAGGAATAAATTGTAGCAAACACACACACACTCTCTCTTTCTCTCTCTCTCTCACACACACACACACACACACACACACACAAACACACACACACACGGTGACCTGGGGTCCTGTGTGTTATGAACCAGATTAGGCTGTATGCTCCAATCAGTGTAATGGGCCTGTAAGCCTGGGTGACACAGGGGAAAGAATCTGTTGTTTTGAGAATCCCCACGGTCACAGTAAGCCCCTCTTAAAAGCAATGAGATGGGCCATAAGATGCATGTGTGCCTGTGTGTGTGTCGGTTGTGTACTTTCCTATGTGTGCTTTAGTTTCTTTCTGTATGTATTTTATTTATCTTGTGGCATTATGGTGAGTCATTCTCAATTCCTCAGATGTACACTCTGCGTGAATGTTTCCTTCCTAATGGTCAAATCTTCTCTTCTTTACTCTGAATCTACATTAGTCTATCTGAGATGTCACTGGGATGCTAACCTGCTGCTAATCTTGTTGTCTTAGTGCTGGTGACAGGTGTAGTAAACAGCTCTGGCCAGCCAGCTCTACTACCTACCCCTCCCTCATACACACAGACACAGGTACAGCACATAGGAAAACAGAGGGAGTGTATTTGGAGTGATCGTGAGGCATGCATAGTGGTTGGTATAGGGCAGGAACCTGACTGTGCCAGCCTGTAAGGCCTTGTTAGCCCCGCGCACGTCTGTGGTGCTGTCGTGTGCTGACTCGTGCCGTGCCGTTCTGAAATGTGCCGTGCTGTGGAGTGTCTTTCTCTGCTCTAGAGTGCATCATCATGGTGTTGTCAAGTATCATCACAGTGCATGAATATGTATTTTTTTAATCCTTTCGCACAGTGATAATTCAGACTAGGTGACAAGTAACTAGGGAAGGCATCAGAAAAGGAGAAGTTTAAATGATTAAAATGGTGTGTGGCTATGTGTTTGTAGGGGAGTGATACAGAGACAGAGATGGAGAATGACAAATCTTGGAGCTACTCACTGAACTTCTCTATCTTCACCCCTTTTCCTTCTCTTTTTCTGTGTCTCTCTGTCTGACAGGATGTGCGTTTCTGACGTACTGTGCGAGAGAGTCGGCACTGAAAGCCCAGAGTGCTCTACACGAGCAGAAGACACTACCAGGGGTAAGTGCACATCACAAACATACACACAAACACGCAGCCCCAGACAGTACACACCTCACACTTATGCAACAATACTCACAAGTTTGCATATACACTCACATTACAAGAGCCCCCTCTCCTCTTACATGCACGGGCGCTGCCAACTACCTTGTACACACACACACACACACACACACACACACACACATACATACACACACACACACACACAGTGTGTAGCTTCACATCAGTGTTTGTCTGTGCAGTTGGATGTTCAGCTCCCATTAGTAACACTGTGACATAACATAACATAACAGCCAGCAGGCGTCTTGCTGCTAAGGACAAACACTCCCTCTCACCGGAGACACATACGGTACTCCGTGAGCATGATCATCTCCATTTCTCTATCTTTCTGTGTCTCTCCATCTCTCTGTCGGTCCCTCTGTTAGCCTCCGGTGATAGCTCCCGCCTAGAGAGTGTGTGTAATTAATGTGACCATTCCCCTTTGTCTCATCCCAGTCTCCCTCGGTCTCTCTAGTGAGGGATCGTGTGCTGCGGCTGGGCAGGGGTAGGACACTGTTCATTATGGATGGGGCACAGTGCTGGATCTGTGTCTGTCTCGTAGGCTGTACCTCTCTGTCGTTCCCTCGCTCTTTTTTTCTCTCTGACCTGGTTTCTACTGCAGTTAACAACAGATTTTACAGTAACTGTTTTGGAACATTTTGCAATTTTAACCTATTTCTTAGACGAAAAGTAGTGTGCACAACTCCCCAGCCCAGACAGAGTGCTGTGAAAGTATAGGACGTTTTGTAGAAATTACGTTTTCCTAACTATATCTAAACTTTGATTTATAACAGTTATAACAGAATAGTGAATGTACCTCTACCATCTCTGAGGCTTTCTGTATCTCATTCTCACTCTCTGTCAGTCTGCCACTGATCAGAGTTTCAGCTGAGAGTTTCAGCTCCTCCTTCTCTGCAAGCTGGGGTGTTGATAAGATCTCTGTGAGAAAAGGGTTGGAGGGGGGCCTGAAGAAAAGGCGTTGGGGGAGGGGAATGTTCTAACACACGTGCACAAATCCCTGCATACATACATGTTGCAATCATGCATGCTTTTTCCATACAATTAAGGAATATCTCTGCATTCATACATACACACTCACACGTAAACATAACATGTTAATAATGAAATTAATCCAATTAGGGCCTACTAAAGGGTCTGACCTTTCAGCAGAAATCACCTGTCCACTGTCTGCTGTGTCTTGTTCCTCTCTCCCTTGTTGCCCTTTATTCTTTGACTCATCCCTCTAACCCTTTCCACTGGGTTTTACTTTATCCTTTCGAGCTGATGACATCAACAACAGGCTCATTGTGGCAAAGGAAATTATCCATAAGCCTGCTTTCTGAGCAGATAAATTGTGATGAATATTCTGGACACACGGAGGAAACATTTGCAGGGAGGATACTCATTAGCACTACAGATTTACTAAAGACCCAGCACACAACAATCAGAAGCACCACTCCCCGGAGGAAGAGAAGTACTGGAACGAGGGTGTGGCTGTCGTGTACTGGGTTCTAAATAAGCCTGAACTATTAATGTTAGCACATTACTGTTTCTGCATGTGGCTTTGGATTTGGAGTGTCTTGCCTTCCCCTTGAAGGTTTATGAGAAAGAGATATCCCTTATTCTGTCCAGTTTGAGCCGAAAGTTGTCAGAGTAAAGTACTCGCAAAACATTGAAAAAATGTTTGAAGAAGGGCTTATTTTAGCATGCTTGTCTGAGTTCAATGAATTGGTTGATTAGTAACAGTAAACGGAAGCTATGTCACAGTCACACAAATGTCACACAAATGTTTCTTACTCAATTCCATCAATAACCCTGTTAATCACTCAGATATGTTGACTACTGCTTAAGTTTGATATAATTTTGCAATGGATAAATCAACATCTCATATCTCCAAATAATTCCAAAGTATTATTTTTGGTGTATTTACTTTAGCTTGCAGGCCTCTGCATAGTGCAACACCTCCTCTCCCTGTGTCTTTTCTAAGGTTTAGCACTGCTGTCACTTTACACTACCTGTCTATACCCTTTCTCTTTTCTGTGTGTATTCCTTCTTCTTCCTCCCCCTCCTTGGCAGTTGCCTTCTTTGACAGGATCTAGAAATTACTTCAGAGGATTTCTCCCTCTCTTTCACACATCCTCCCATTGTCCCATTCTTTTCTCTCCCTAAGAATTTCTTTTTCATCCCTTCCTTATTCCTTCTTTTATTTCCCCCCAACCCTCCATGCTTTCCCTCATTCCATTTTATCTCTTTTTTCCCCTCAAATCCACTCATTACTGTGTTCAACTCCTCCCCTCACGTCCTCCACTTTCTCTGCACCAGTAGAATATTACAGAATGTTCCCTTCACTACCCCCAACCCTTTCATCGCTTGCTCCTTTTCCTCTCTAAAATCTCTTCATGGTATCCCTCTCTCATCCCCCCTTTTCCCTTCCTGCTGTCTTTTACTCATTTTTTTCCCTCACTGCACACTCACGCTTCCTCCTCAGATTCTCATTTCACAGTCATTTATGGTAACCCTTCTCCTAAGACCTCTTCTCAACGTCAGTCCTTCTCTCTCCATCTCCCTCCTCCAACCCCCTCCCCCCATGAGTTCCTCTACCCCTCGTCTCATTTCCCCTCCTCTTGATTAGTTGACCCTTTTGACCATTTCACACCCCCATCTCCTCCCTCTCCTCCCCCTCTCCCCTTCTTCCCCGGCTCCACTTGTTAAGCTGCATGATTAGTTTCTCACAAACTCATTTTCATAGTACAATCCTGGGCTCACCGTGGGGCAAGCAGGCTGAGGTGTGTGTGTGTTTGTGTGTGTGTGTGTGTGTGTGTGTGTGTGTGTATGTGTGTGCATGGTAGTCTTGGTGGAGTGGGACTTGAATCTTGGGATCACTCTTAATTGCAGGCATTGGTTGAAAGTCAGGCACCTCATACAACCTCATACAAAAAGAACTGTAGCATCACACATTCATACAGATGTGATTCGCTTACACCCATGGCCAAGCAATTAAGGTTTGGTGACAAGTTCAATGCTACAGAGCACTCTGGCTGCTCCTGTCTGCCACTCACTGATGGGATTTAACGCTGATTTAACAGTTCCAACCAGCCAGTAGAGGAATGAATGGAGAGAGATAAACACAGAGGGATGCAGAGAAACTATACCACAAATGTCCCCCGCTATGTTCAGCAGAGGCAGTAGACTGTCAGATCGGAAAATGAGGAAAAAGGACAGAGGGATTGAGAGAGAGAGATGAACAGATGGTCTTATCAGAATGTCCTGCGCCTTGTGTTTAATTTGGACACAGAGAGGGAAAGAGAAGCACAAAGGGAGCACAAGATGAAAAGAGGGAAAGAAAAACAGAAAAAAAGAGAGAGAGATGCCTTATATTAGTCACAGTGGCAGAAATAGTGGAACCACTAGCAAGTTCCACTGTAGCATACAGATGTTGTGCTGTATTAGATGTGGTGCAGAGATTCCCCTCTGGGATACATCCACATGAAAGAGCACATGTTTAGCTGTCACATATCAGTGCTTATTTGCACTTGAAAATTGAATTTCTCATACACATTTGCATGCAGGGGTTGTGCCAAATGGGAATGATGACAGAAATATGCAGTGAGGTAACAGGACAGGACAAATAGAAAAATAATCAGGACAAAAAAGCATCTCCATTAAGCAGTAATTTTTATTTATTTCATTACTTTTGATATTTTAGAGGAGCCAAGTTTATGCTTGTCATTATCATATCTGCATACATGACTTGTATCACATTGCCACAATAGTTTTCATTACACACATATGATTATCTGCTGTTCAAGGGACTAGAGGCACAATAGTTTAGCGAGTAGTATGTGTCTAGTTATTCCAGAGATGGTGGCATTAGGCTGATGGCGTGTGTCCAAGGTCAGAGGCCAGGGCTCAGCCTCTAGTCAACAAATGCAGGGGGGCTGGTCTCAGAGCTGTAAAACTATTCTGCAGGAGAACCAGTAGGACATGACAACTCCCATTAGTGTTTGGACCAGCATTATTTAGCATAATGCTTTTGACAGAAGGGTGATGAAGGGATGGTGAAGTGAAAGTTGGATACAGAATTAATGTTATTTGGTTTTATCTCATTTTAGTAGTATTCTTTTGGAGTTAACATTCTTAGGGCTGAATTTGTCTGACAGCCTCATTTATTAATAGTGTAACAGAAACACAATGTAATGATGTGCCTGTTGTTAGTGCAATGTCAGTTGGTATTACAATGTAAGCCAATTAAATTTGCATTTTGTTAGCCTGCCAAGATTGTATGTCATTACGAATTTGTCTATATTTAAGCAAAAAAGAAACAAATCAGTTGAAATTTGGGATCCATGATTAATAATCAGAAAACTTAACCCGCTCAGAAAATTTTATTGTACTACTTTCTCGTTCCCTTTTAGTAGATCCCATAATTGTCGCATCTCAGGGACACACACAGCACTAACAGTCCTTACATGCTCCTATCAAAAGCATACTGCACACAGTCACTAATAAATGCACATCCTTGCTTGTACACACAGAATTTACAGTAATCATTAATACAACTGTCCTTGCTTCATCCTAATCCCCCCAATCCATCCTTCCTCCCTCTCGCTCTCTTTTTTCATCAGGCCACACTTCCCTCCCAGCCTGTTTAGATTTTAACGTCCTATCTCCCCCCACTCTCTGTCTATCGCTGCATCTCTCCCAGGCCTACTGCTGCTGTATTTCCTCCCTTATCTTTTTCTTTTGTTTTTTAACATCAGTATCTCTCTTCCCATTTAATCTGCACTCTCTTCTCTCTGCATTTATCACTCCCTTCATCTTTGTCCTACTTCAAACACAAGTATTCACACACACACACACACACACACACACACACACACACACACGTACACAATTACACACATACAAACATACTCACACGCATCTGTTTGGTCACGCTGGCTTCCGCAGGTGAAATTAAAGTGTGATAAGCAGCTTACCAGGTGTGTGTTGTCATGCTTCACTGCTCTCCAGGCAGCACTCTGCTCCCTCTTCTTTGATTAGAGCCAAAATGTAGCACACACACACACACTTACAAACACATCATACATACAATGACACACTGGATGCCTACTGAATTATTAAAAAGGCAGGAGAAGCACTACAGGACAAGCAGTTAACAATAACTGATACAGCAGAGAATCAATACACTTATGAGAAATATATTAAAAGTTTGTACTGTGGATATTGATCAAATGCATATGGTATGACAGCGGTGTTCTTAAGCCAATAAATTTGAATACTTCTATGGTTGCTGCTGGATCGTGCAAACATGTCAGGAGCTGTTATGTATTTTATTGAGCCTAGATCGAAGAGAGAAGCAGTGAAGTTATTTATGTCCTGGGCTGAAAAGGCTATACATTATATGCATGAAGAGTATGGACTCACACAGACTGAGCTGGGTACTTGCAAGGTGCAGCAGCTGCAGCTCAGTAGTAATGCCAGTGCTACTTCTTTACAGTTAGTTGTACATCATGTAATCCTTAGATGAAAGCCATTTATGTAGAAATAAACGCTGCTAACATCACATGAAACATAACATTTTGGCTCACTGACAATCCAAAATTGCTTATCCCTTTAGTTTGTCAGCAGTGTTATGAGACTGGAAAGTTAGGCACAATATTTTCATGTCCATCATCCAGTACTTGTAGTTGATGTTTATCAGATCCACTCGTGACATATATTGTGTGCATGTTGTGTATGTTTTTTGTGCGTTTCCATGTGGAATCTAAGATGCCTGGCAGGCAGCCTCCCTATGGGGCAAAGCTATGATGAGCAATTATCCACTAGGGCGACTTTGTAGGCTAATTTAGCATATTTATGTGGTCAGCAGCACTGTTTACTATTCCCCTTCACTGCTTACTGCTGCACTTTCAATTTAGAACAGACCCCAGCTCCCTCTCTCACTCTCTCTTTCATTTTCTCTCTTTCTCTTCCTCCTCTGCCATCCCTCTGCCTCTATCTCTCCTCGCCTGATGGGGTTTGTGATGTGTATCGCTTCCCCCTCCCTTGTGCTGTTTCTCTATTTTTATCCTCACTGTGTGTGGGATGGGAAGGGAGTAGAGGGACAGGTGTAGAATCGTGTGGGTGTGTGTGTGTGTGTGTGTGTGTGTGTGTGCGTGTGTGCGTGTGTGTGTGTGCACGCGCGCGCGTGTATGTATGTATGTGTGTGTGTGTGTGTGTGTGTGTGTGTGTGTGTACAAGAAGTAGAGAGAAAGAGGTGGAGCCAGAGAGGGTGATACAGAGGGGTTATATGCAGAGCAGAGGGGTGTTTGTCTGGGGTTGTGTACCGCTAAGACCAAGGGGGATTTAGCCTGTTTGTTTTAAACAAAAGTCTTCGCTGTGTGTGTGTGTGTGTGTGTGTGTGTGTGTGTGTGGTGTGTGTGTGTGTGTGTGTGTGTGTGTGTGTGTTTGCTTGTATGTGCGTTAACATGTGAGTGCATTTGTGCATGCAACAAGGAGAGAGAAAGAGTGCCTGCCTCATATTTCACCACAAAATTGAAGCAGAATCTAATCATAGGCTCATAAAAGCCTGACCCTGGAGAGCGCCTGCCTCTGTAAGGCCTGACACACGCACATGCACACTAAGGAACATTTGTATCCTGGCCAGTTTGAAAATTATGTTTGTGTGGACACATGATTACCAGGGTATGTGACTGTTCACTGCCAAATCTGTGTCTCTCAGATGCTGAGCTCTAAAGTAGCCCTAAGTTGAGTTGAGTCCATATCACACACCATCTGTTTTGTAAATCTAACCAGCTACAAAAATCTGCAGGGCCTAGTTTCCACATTAATAGACTGAAAAAGACTATTTATTTGCAATTACCAGTCATCATTATTGCATCTGATGATGGACTGATGCATGCTTTGTTCTATCAACTTAAAGCTGACTTCAGACCCTGAGTGAAGCACAGCATGGGCAGCTTTAGTGTGCCCATTTAAATCCTGGATTCACACATTGGCTTACTGCAAGCTGCTCACTTAAGGTGATGAATCGGGAAATCAAAGCGTGTCTATTGAAATCTTCATATTCAAAATAGATGTAAAAGATAGATATTATACATTGGCAGCTATTTACTGCTGCAAAACTGGAAATGAATTTGAGTGATTATTATGATCACAAGGAGAATGTCTTTTATTTATATATTTGGGTTTTTAAGGAGTCATCAATGAAGCAAACAAGTGTTAGAAAGTAGAGTGTGCCAAAAAATCACTTAAATGCAGTGACCGTAACAGCTGCCCAGATCTCAGCATTTGTACTTGGGTAGGACTTTGATCACTGAGCAGTGTCACTGATGTCCAGTGCCAGATCATATACAAAAATCACTCCTTTTTTTACTTCATTTACTGTAACATTCACCCCTTGAATTCCATTTCCAAGCACAACTCTTTGGGAGCTTTGGGACTCTAAGGGCCTATATGGACAGATGCTTTCAAACCTTCAATGGGCATGAATTCATCAGTGGGAAGGACAAAGATGGCCAAATTATGACGGATCAGAATTGGATCCTTGATACTGACTCAGAAATTGAATCAGAAATTTTATATGTATATCTAATTTCACAACTGTATGATGATTACATTTTACTTTCTGTACATTTACAAAAATGTTTTATGTCTAAATTTGCTGTTACTGAAGACGTATCAGTTAACACAAACCTGGATTTCAAGTCCTACAATCCTCTACAATATAATATCATGACAGGTCAAGAATGACGCTGGCATGAGTTGGCATGTTTCACTCTGTCCATGAGACTGTTGAACTAAAATCTAGAGCCTGCAATCCAGACACCTTGCCTCATCATGTAATATTTATATGTCTGCACTGAGATGGATGTATAGAACAGGGCGCATATGGGGGGCTGAATGAGTGTGTGAATTTGTCTGAATGAAAAGGGGGGTTAAGAGCGGTGGAGGAGGGCCATGAAGAGGTTTGGCATAAATAGGAGTGTATAGACAGGGAGGGGGCAGGGTGAGACAGGGGAGGAGCAGAGGAGGTCGGGTTAGAGAGAAGGAGGAAACAAGACAAAAGTTTGCTATAATGAGCGTGGAGGAAGGGGCAGGCGGGTGGTGTGTGGAAGAAAGGGCTTTTTCTGGGTGGTGGAGGAGTGGGAGGGAGTCCGGGTGCACTTCTGTCAGTTTAAACAGAGACATCTGTCAGAGGGGGCCACTGGTGTGTGTCTGCATATGTGTAAGTGTGGTGTGTGTGTGTGTGTGTGTGTGTGTGTGTGTGTGTGTGTGTGTGTGATTAGGCAGGCAAGGGGATGACAGGACTTAAGTTGCACCTGGGGTGTGACCTCCGCTCTGAGGTCCCCTCTCTAACCACGCTTCAACCTGCTGTCTAGATAATGGCCTTTTCACACTGACCACAGGGCAAAGCTGGAGCTTTATACCACCAAATTACATTGGCGTAGATCACCACACTTCTCAATGCTCTGTTCAACAACAGAAGACAGGAGAATAGGACAGCAGGACTTATATAGCTCTGTGTTCTTTGGTTTGTTAATGTGTGACAGGAGCCTAGTTTTGATAATGCACTTTTGAGCATGAATGTGGGTTTATGCCAAGTAATTAAAAGTATTTAGATTAAGTTTTTGTTTAAACAAGTTTAGGTTTTGTTCATTTTTAAAGATCATAGGTTTAGATTTTAAGCACATTTTATGCTATTGAATGTAAGACTGTCCACTCTTCTTTCCTTTATGTGTATGGTTTATTACATTTTAAGGTTTAAAGGTGAAGTTTATCATCTTTAGATCAGAGTATAACTTTAAATTAATAAAATTAAATGTAATCCTTTGACATACATATATGATAACTATGCACTGTATGAGTAGCCTACATAAAATTTTGTCATCATCATGTTTCAATCTTAGTATTAAAAAAAAATGACATCCTTTCCCCTTCTAAGCCACTTTCCTTGACATTATGGAAAATATTATTAGGACAAGTAGGATGTAAAATCAGAGTTAGTTAAAGACAACCGTTTTATTTTACTAGACTATGGCATTAGATGTTATGATCTGATCTTAAGGTACTGTCTTAGAACTGATCAGCCTTCTAGCAAACAGGTAAAGTGTGTTCAGCCTGACACAGTATACACACCACCATACATTTATTTTTTCCTATGACATGCACAATACCAAAAAGAGTGAAATTAAAAATGATATTCTCCCTTCAGTTAAGATATTAGAAGAACATACAGGTCATATGCATACTTGTCTTTGCCTTAATTTTATGGGATCCTGCCTGTAACTGCCTGAAAATGTGTCACTGGCTCCGTATTGAATGTAATCTCAGTGAATAAGAGATTTTTGCAATCATGAATTTGTATGGCTTTGAGCAGCCTTTTTAATTCACCAGCTCATTTCCCAAAGGACTTACACTCCCTAAAATAGAAAGAAGGTCCAAGTGCATAGGTCTAACAGTTATCCGCTATAGTGCTGTTGGATTATGTTGGACTAAATCCAAAGGATCAAATTTCAGTGAGTGCTCCACTGCTGCATGCAGAATGTTCTCATTGGGGTTTGACAAAAACAGCATAATATTATAGGGATCAACAGGGTAGTTAGTTCTGCTTTATGCATGGTTTGATACCATTACTATGGAGAATGATAAAGAGAAAAAGAAGGCAAGAGAGAAGAGAATATGTTGGTAATCCATGCTCCAGTAGAGAGGCTGATGAAGGGTTAACTGCCAGATAAAGTATTGAGTGGAGGAGAAGGAGGGCAGACTTCTCAGGTGTGAAGAATGGAATGAGAGAGACAGAGGAAGGTGGGATGAGAGCAGGGGGATGGGCCGCTCAGAAGCTTGTATTATGGTTGCGGGCCCCCGTTGCCAGGCAACAAAGCCGAGCGAGATGCCAGGTTGCTAGGTAACCTGGGGGATGCAAAGCCTTAACGTGGTGCGATAGAGAGATGGGAGAGAGCTGGGGTGGAGCTGTGCTGCTGGGCTGCTCCACCTTCCCGCTCACTCTCCGTTTCTCACGTCTCAGTATCTTCATCCAGCTGTGAATGAGAGCTGTAAACTCGATTTCATCTTGGAGCCATGATGGTACATGCTAGAGTATCTTACCAGTTTTACTGAAATGTAAAAACTCAAACAGACTACATGAACACAACCTTTGTGGATTATTATTACACGGATGATACATGCAGTGGAGCTGAGTGATATGTAGATGAATTGATAATGTGATTCAAGACTAATTTTTGTCTGTGGTTTTGGTTATTATGATATGTAGTATATTGCTGCCTTTTACTGGATTACAGTAAAGTGTTGAAAACAAGTCTGCAACTAATGCTTATTTTCAATATTTTCTTATTTAATTTATTTAATTTTTATTTTTTCTCAATTAACTGTGTAGTTTATTGAATGACAGCAAACAGTGAAACAGAGTCATCGCAAGTTCTCAGAGCCCATTGTAACACCTTAAAATGTCAAGCTTTGTCCAACAAACAAAACACAAAGATATTCAGTTTAGTGTCATAAAGGACAAACAGAAAATATTTGGGATTTGAGATTTTGTTTTGCTAATTTTGCTTAAGAAAGTTACATAAATGATTAATTGGTTGTCAAAATAATTGCAGATTAATTTTCAATCCACTCGTTGATTTCGCTCTAGCTGAAATGTTTAAATCTCAGAACTTGTCCGTTTTTGCAGAGAAATATGAAAAATAAATGTTCCTAGCTGTATACTCAGATCCATACTACATTATTTTTATGAAACCTTTGTGTTACTAGCTCTGAAAACAGCAGCAGTCATACCCAAAATATGGGCGCATTGCCACTAAACTTTTCAATAAGAAATATTATGATTTTTTTTTTGTAAGTATTGCCCAGCTAGTATAAAACCAATTACAACCATGTAAAACCATGTAGTCTTAGAGTAGAAACAGATAACTTTTTCTACGTCATTTTGGACTGATCAGCATCAAAAGTATATGAAAGTGCCCAAGTAGGTACTCTGTCTAGTTCAAAAATAAAGGTATTATTAAACATTTGGGTAAAATTCAGTGTTTTTCTCTTTTAAAAACATTATTGTAAAACATTGTTTTTAAGAGAGAAAAATATGTGCTTAACAGTGCTGTTATTTAGTTCAATTTTGGTTTTGTCAAATCAACATAAGGCTTCACTACACTGATGATAATGAGTTTGTAGGCCTGCGAGGCATGTAACAGCAATGATAGATAAAAAATTAGAGAGAGAGAGAGGGTGGAGAGGGGTGGGGGGTGGGCAGAGAGAGAGAGAGAGTAGGAGCGACACGAGAAAGAAGTGAATGAGATAGGTTGAGTAAGAGAGAGCGAGAATGGATGGAAAAAGGAGAGATGCCCATGTCAGGGTATGGAGGGATTATGGAGCTGAGAGTGGAGAAGGGGAATCGAGGATGAGGGAGAGGAAAAGCAAGAATAGTGGAGAAGGGATAAAAATAGTTTTCCTTTCTTGTGCACTCTGGAAAATGGACATCTGAAATTGTGTGGATGGAGTGTTCCAGAGGGAGACTGAAGGGGGAAGGGTGTGTGTGAGCATTTGTGTTTGTATGAGGAAAAGAGAAAATGAAGAGAGAGTGTCTGTGTGTTTATATACACTCTCACACACACACACACACACACACACACACACACACACACACACAAACACACACACACACACACACACACACACACACCATTGTCTGTTGTCATCATGCTGTGCACTGTAGTCAGTTTTGGATTTCTGTTTGTGGAAGTATTGCCTTCCAGCCTTTTTTTGGGCCAAAAAGACCAAAATGATAACACTGATTCAACACTGAGGTTTAATCCATGTTCCAAATAGTGTATGAAGACAAACACACATTTACATACACACACCACCCCCTACCCTCATGATGTGGTGCAATGGTTTGTTCCACTGATTTTGCGTAGGTGGGGGAGGGGGTAGAATACGATTTGATTGGATAATCCAAGGATTTAATATCCCCTAATCCTGGCACAATCCTCTCTGCATTACTGCAGGGAGTAAGATTAACTGTATGTGTGTAGTATGTGTTTGTTTCTGTGTGTGCAAAACGGTGGGTGCTCTGGGAGTGGGGAAAAGTGTGGTGTATACTGTGTGTGTGTCTGTGTGTGCGCACATATGAGTGACATGTACTGTGTTTGTATTTGTGTTGGCGCCACAGCATGCAAATGGAGCTATGTTTGCATGCAGGGTTTGGCCATGCGTGTATGAGCGGACATGCCTCCACTGAGTGCAAGTGGTCATGCAAGCTCACACACACGATCATATATCACATATCTCTCCCTCATGCATCGCCGCGCCACTGCTCACATACGAATCCACTTTCCTCAGAGATTCAGAAACTCAGCGAGGGCTTCTTAGTATGCAGCAGGACGGATGAAACCGTGCTACAGTACTAAACCAGCCCCTTGTACGTGCACATGTTTGCAGATGGTTACTGTTAATTAAGTCTTAATTGGAACGTGAGTAATTAGAGGATAATTTGACTTGAAAGGATCGTGTGGCTGTTCATGTGTGTTGGAGTAAAGGAGAGAGAGAAAGACAGAGTGGAGTACAGTGTGACTGACTAGCAAGGACTGTACTTTATTTGCATTTTTCTCTTCGGCTCAAGGGAATTTTAATTACTCTGCTACAATATAGATTCAGTTCCCTCACCTTCTCCCTCGCCTTCTCTTGCTCGGAGCCAACTCACACTTATTTCCTCCTCTGGATACTGCCCACATCTCTTCATTATACTATAAATTTCCTTTCCTGCTCAGTTCCCTTGTTCTCATACATTTTTACTAATACTCAATGGTCATTTGTCCCCTGTGTTTCATTAGTTTACGACTCAAGGAGAGAGAAAAATAGTATGAAGCCAGCAAACCACTCTCTAGCACAAATTTTTTGTTTATCCGAAGAGCACAGCAGTCACCCTTGGCAACCAGCATCCTTGTTTACCTACCCAGTGTGCCGTCATACGATTGCCATGACAACAATCTGGTTGCTATGCCAATTTTCCGATGCCATTGTGTTGTCTTTGTCACAGCAGTGTGCACCTCTCACCTGCTGCTTTTCTCCATCTCCTCTCCTTTTTACTCCCATCTTTCTTTATGTATTATAATAAATTAATATTATGTCGATACTTTAAAACATCAAAAGGTCAAAAACACACTCACATACACGCACAGATTGATAAGCCTTGATTGATATGCCATAGTTTGTAATCATTAGATGTTTCTGTTCAGTCTGTTTTACGGTCTCAAGGATGAGCTTGAATAGGCCTAATGAAGGAAGAAATGGAAGAGGTGATGGATGGATGGAAGGATAGAGAAAGGGTTTGTGGACACAAATCTTGCTACAATCAGCCTGCTCTACAACACAGCCCAAAATCAATGAACAAGACGGGACTGATCGATGAGTTGATAGCACAAGATGGATGGCAGCGTGGATGGACAGCAATAACACCAGGACTGGGATATGATAGATGGATGGATGGATGGATGGATGGATGGATGGATGGATGGATGGATGGACAGTGTGAATTCAAGGTTGCAAAAACTGTGAGGGTGGAGTGTGTGTGTGTGTGTCTGTGTCTGTGTGTGTGTGTATGTTTTCTGGAAGTTTATGTTTATACTGACAGTTTGAGTCAATATAGGTTTGGGGTTAAAAATGGACATCATCCCTTCCTCTGCAGACCTTGTATATGTGTGTGTGTGCAGACATGTTTGTATCTGTGTGGGTTTGTGTCTCTGACTGTGTGTGATGGCCTTGCCTTAGATCAATACCTTTGTGGTGACAGCTAAGAGCTGATTAATCAAATGTATGGATCAGTCTCTCTCTGCTCTGCCCTCTCCTCAATTACCAGCTTCATTACATTGCCTTAACACCCCTCTGGGACCTTTCTCCATTCTTCCTTCTCATCCCCTCCCTTTCCCCTCCTTCCCCACCCTCCTCCTCCTCTCTGTCCCTTCCTGTCCCTTTTCTCATCCTCTGTTCTTCCCTCTGAGTTTTTCTCCTCCTCTTTGAATAACTGTTCATGGATGCCTAGTACAGTAATTCAACCACTATTACTACTACTACAAATCACAATTTGACTGGCAGTGAGATAAAGCATTAATTACACTCTGTTGCAGCAGAGTGAGGAGCTTTAAATCTGAGCCTGACTGAAAACAATGTGTCAAAGCTCGGATTGAAAGATACGAGAGTCTAAACAACAACTTTTTTTTTTTTCTTTTTTGGCTTTACCTTATGTACTGATAGTCACTCCTTTCTTCAATCTGCCCCTTTTCTCTCCTTTACCTTCCTTTACTTGCTCCGTCACTCCTTTGGATCCACCCTTTTTGCATCTCTCCATTTCTTGCACTTCTGCCCTCTTTTCATCGCCATCATTCTGCAGCCCTTTTCCACCCCCACCACATCCCTCTGGCATTAACACTCTCAGGTCTCATTGCCTCAGTGCTATGACTAAGCACTGTGTGTAGTATGTTTTTGAGGCTGTGTGTGCCTTTATGTATGTGTATGTGACAAACCTGTGTGTGTATAGATAGTATAGGCCATTTCGAATAAGTGTGTGCATGCATGCATCAACACTCTAGGCAATGGATCTCTGTAGTCGTGACATTTTTTAGACAGAGCAAGTCACGACTGAATCACGCCCCACTCCTCCCTCCTCCTCCTCTTTCTCTTTCTATTCTTTTTGAATCATCCTCTCAGGGGTAGCTCTGCTTTCATCCACCCACTCTCTGTCTCTCTCTGTCTCACTCTTCATGTAATGCTTCTTTTTCCAGCATTTCCATTCACTCCCCGAGTTCCTCTTGGCCTTCCACCTGCCCTTTCAGTCGGTCGAAATCAGTCGGGGTCCCCCAGGCCTCTGTCTCTCTCTGTCTCTCATTCTCCATTCTTTTATTTTTAGCTGACTGCGCCTGTTCCTTTCACACACTTGTCATCTCATTCCACTACAGTCTCTCTCCCTCTCTACTCTCTATCTCAGCCTACTCTTGTCCCTCATCTAATCCGTAGTTCTTCTGTAATCCAGATCAGCTGGCCTGCATTCTTAATCTCATCACTTCTCAATCCCCCATCCATTCTGTGTGAGTGTGTGTGTGTGTGTGTGTGTGTGTGTGTGTGTGTGTGTGTGTGTGTGTGTGTGTGTGAGAGTGAGAGAGAGAGAGTGAGAGCGAGAGAAGTCAAAGATAGTAAGGTTGTGTGTGTTTTGACACAGAAAGAGAGCAACCGGGGACAGAGTTCAGACACACCTGTCACCTGCTAACCTTGATTTATCAGGGACTAAGAACACACGGATACACCCAAACACATGCACACACAAATTCATCAGTGTTGAATTTAAAGGTTAAACATTTTGTTCAAGGACCTCAATATCACACAAAATCATTTGTCAATACATAGAATGACCTCTTATGTATAATGTCAGTGTTTTACTGTTTTATAAGCTGTTTGATGCTTTGTCAACTGAAATTTGGTTTCTTTTGATTTGTTATACCAAACTGTTAGTATTACTATTTTCCACTAGTATCCTAATTCATGTAACACTTTTTTTTTTGGCCAACGCTGGCACGTTTAGAGAAAGATTGATTTTTGTGTGTTATCCTTATTAATAAATGAAATATAAACAAATGTCATGAGGCAATTTACTGTAAAGAGATGTCCTGTAACAGGATAAATGGAGGGACACTTGCCTATGTTGAGCATCTGTGTTGATGTTCCTGCTTTCTTGTTTTGTCCCTCAGATGAATCGACCAATCCAGGTAAAACCAGCTGACAGTGAGGGAAGAGGAGGTGAGACATGCATATAAACATACTTCAACATACACGCACACACACACACATCACACACACACACACACGTGTGTGTGTGATGTGCGGGTTGGTGTCAAGCTGGATCAGATAAAGATAGAAACTAGTCAACAGGGTGCTTGGAGGGTTATTGGACTCAGTAAATACACACACATGTACACACAGACACACATTTCCACTCCCCTCTCTTATCACTATCATCTGTGGTCAATACTGCTCCCTGGTGGCCACAAATGGTAGCTTCCATAGATAGATTTTGATTAACACAATTTCTACAATCTTATCATCAGGGGTGTGATCAAGTTAGGGGAAATAACATTTGTATTTTTATTTTTAATCTTTTCTTCCACATGACCTTGGTCTCTCAGAGGACAGGAAGTTGTTTGTGGGCATGCTGGGAAAACAACAGAGCGATGAGGACGTCAGAAGGCTGTTTGAGCCCTTTGGCAGCATAGACGAGTGTACTGTGTTGAGAGGACCCGACGGCACCAGCAAAGGTAACACAAAAAACATCCCACAAACTACCTCATTTCATTTAGTACTGTGTAATTTAATACAGTCTGTGTGCTCACTGTGTTTTGTTGCAGGGTGTGCTTTTGTAAAATTCCAAGGACACGCTGAAGCCCAGGCTGCCATCAACAGCTTGCATGGAAGCCGCACAATGCCTGTAGGTTGCATGCATATGATTAGAAATGATTGAAACCAGTCATATATGACAAACACACAGACAAGGCAAGTACACACACGTAGTGTTTGAATGGTCTTCCAAAGATGTGTGCATAGGCCAGGTGGGAGAGTTTACATTTTATGTTGGTAATAATGTAAGGTAAGCTTATATTCACTTTGGTGCTGTCCTGGGCATCCTCTATATGCTGGGATAGGCCTGAGCCCCATGTGGCTCGTAAAAGGATTAAATGGATAGAGAAAATGAATGAATTAATAAACATGGAGCCGAGTCCCATTAACACATAAAGAAGATAACATAACATTACTTGTAATTGCAGTTGAAACTTAGGTCTGGCTCTATATCTCTCCCCACAGGGAGCATCGTCCAGTCTGGTGGTGAAGTTCGCTGACACAGAGAAGGAGCGGGGGCTGAGGAGGATGCAGCAGGTGGCCTCCCAGCTCGGCATCTTCAGCCCCATGACCCTCAATTACCCCGCCTACAATGCCTACACACAGGCGGTCAGCGCACAGGCAAGCAGTGCATGCACCACAAACATTCACTGTTTTACACACACACAAATACACACCAAGTTTGTAAGGGGAGTGCTGTGCTTATGAAAGGATGTAATAAGTTTGAAGAGGCTATCAGTAGTCTAATTGAGGCTAATGTTATTACCCAGACAACAGAACATACGTCATCTGGCATTAGCTTTCCCGCAAGACACAACCATTAACCCACTGACTCAAGACATAATGGCCTTGTAATTAGATCTCTATTCATCTGTTCCTCCATCACTCCCTCTCCATGTCCCTTCCTCTCCTTTTTTCTCCCTCTTCCTCTCTCTCTCTCCCGTTCCCATATTCATTTAACTGTCTCTTTGTCCTCCCTCTCGCTCGTTTTTTCCCCCTCTCTCCATCCTCTCCCTCCTCCTCCCTCTTTTTTCCCATCCCCTTCCTCTCTCTCCCTCTCTCTCTGTTTCCTTCCCTGTCTACAGCTTGTCCAACAGCAGGCCTTGGTTGCCCAGTCAGCATACTTGTCTCCTGTGGCAACAGTTGCCGCCGTACAGATGCAGCAGATGGCGGCGCTCAATGCCAACGGAATCATTGCCACACCCATTACACCCATCACACCATCCTCGGGTAGGCTCACACACACAGACACACTTGAATTTGTCTACGGTCAGACACATGCAGAGGTGCTGTATTGTGTAGAACAGTGCGTATTGCAGTTGTAGTTGTCAGCTGTATATTATAGTACAAAAAAAAGTATTTTCATTATGGTGAGCAGTTTTTCCCTTTCATGCTTTGGTTTGTCAAAGTAAAGGCCATGATAAACATTGTACTACAAATGATTGTAGAAACAGGTGTAGTCAAAGACTTGCAATGAGAGAGACTTATTGACTGGGGTGTGATCTATGTCTGTAGGTACAAACACTCCACCAACTATTGCAGCAACGCCTGTGTCAGCTCTCCCTCCACCAATAGGAGTTAATGGTTACAGCAGTGTGCCAGCGCCAACCAATGGACAACAAGCAACAGAAACACTATACACCAATGGCGTTCACCCATATCAAGGTATTTTAATAAAGTCAAAGTATACAGACGTGTAATGTTGAATTTAGAGGTTAAATTAGGGAAAATCAACAAGAATTTACTATCACATTACTTTGTATTTATTTCATTTTTTTACTCTCCAGCTCAGAGTCCAGCAGCAGCGTTGGACCCCTTACAGCAGGCGTATGCAGGCATGCAGCACTACACAGGTTGGTACATGGATTTACTAGCATTACCCAAATGTCATAGTATAAAGTATAATCTATTTGTAACAAGAGCAGAGCCATTAGAACCAAAAGCAGATTGGCTGACAGATAGGGTTAAAAGAGACTTTACTTGGTTAACAGACAGGCTCATGAGGCATACAAACATTTTAAGCTGTTAAAGCAGCAGCTCAAATGCTCAGGTATTCCGACGTAAGACAATTTGACAAATGCACATTATATGTACTAGTGACCAAATGGGATAGTGTAAAGACAAGTCAAAAGGATGGTCAGATGATGCCCACTGTGTGGACAGTATCATTGGACCTCAACATTGAGTTACATCTTCCTGTTGTGGGCTTATCTAAAATAACACATCGCCATAGTATATGGATTGATGTAAAATGGAAAAAAAAACTCCCAGTGTAAATGCATTGAAGTTGCTTCGAAAATCACTTCAGATGCAATAAAGACATATTTTCCTATGTTAATTACAAATACCAATGTGTTTACAGAAATAAATATTAATGGGCAGCTCAGGAAATAGGTTAAATCAAGATATTCAGAAAGGAAGTTGAACTGCCATTGTGTCAAGGATGGACATTTTTTTTTTTTTTTGTTATGATTCATCAGATTTAATTGTAACACGAGATACAAAAAGGGAAATATTAAAGGCTGGTAATCTTCACACCATCATGACATGTTTCTCAAGATTCACTACCATGTAGTAAAGGGGAATTGTAACGTGTGCATACCAGACTCATCAACAGTGTCATTGTTTAGCAGACTAGCTCTATTAAGCTGTTACAGTTAATAGTTTTCACCTTCAGCAGGACACATTTCAGTTCAAACAAAATGAGTCTATTCGACACTGCTATGTTGCCACCTGTTGTTTTTACCCAATCAGATTTTGTTACTGTCTGTCTCTCCCAATAGCGGCATACCCTGCTGCCTACGGATTGGTTGGGCAGCCGTTCCCCCAGCAGCCAACACTGGTTGCCCAGCAACACCAGCAACCCCAGCAACAGCAGCAGAGAGAAGGTGATGTGACTTCCTGACTGTCTGGGGCCACACCCCTCTATTCAATTTAAAGTTGTTTATCACAAGGATTTCACAGCCTGAGATCATTTATCACACTCTTCCTAATATGTGTGTGTGTGTGTGTGTGTGTGTGTGTGTGTGTGTGTGTGTGTGTGTGTGTGTGTGTGCGTGTGCGTGCGCGCGTGTGTCCCAGGTCCAGAGGGGTGTAACATCTTCATCTACCACCTGCCCCAGGAGTTCAGTGATTCTGAGATGCTGCAGATGTTCCTGCCCTTTGGCAATGTCATCTCGGCTAAGGTGTTTGTGGACCGTGCCACCAACCAGAGCAAATGCTTCGGTGAGACACACAGACAGGGAAGAAAGAGAGAGGGAGAAGGGAGTGTAATTGTTTTAGAGAGAGGAAAGGACAAATGAGCAAGACAGGGGGTTCGCTTTGTGGAGGACAAACTATTGTGTTCATTTCTGTATCTAAATTAAGGTGAGATAAAGGTAATGTGTCTTTTTTCTCTCTCTCTTCCAGGATTTGTGAGTTTTGACAACCCAGCCAGCGCTCAGGCCGCCATCCAGGCCATGAATGGTTTCCAGATCGGTATGAAAAGACTGAAAGTGCAACTCAAAAGGCCCAAAGATGCCAACCGCCCATACTGAGTGACAACTGAGAGGAGGAAGAAGAAATAAAAAGAGGTGAGGTGGCGCTCACGAGGTGACGAATGACACGACTTCAAGGGAAATGGGGTGTTGTATGTTGGGGGAGCAGGAGGGTGAAATGAGTTTAGTGAGAAAAAACGTGGAGAAGGTAACTTTAGCCTTGACACTTCAATGCTAAATGATGGTAAAAAGTTAAGAGGAGAAGCTTAATATGACATATATAGTGAATATACATTGGGTTACTCATATAAAACAGCTTAATCAACTCAGGTAAAGTGAAAATACTAAAATATTGTTTTCCTTTTTATTTTCTTTCACAATCTTATTTATTTTCTTTCCTGCTGTTTTGATCTTTTCCTGAAACGGCAACTTACCTCACCCAAGATCCTTCCGTCCAATCATAATTCACGAGGACCCCATCGCTATGGCAACGGTTGCCTAGTGACTGATAAAGCCCCGACCCCCCCTTCCTCTCGCATTGTTGTAAGTTGATTGGTTGGCCTGTGTTTGGGTTGCTGTGGCGATTGATTGCCTGTGTTGGTTGCCCTTGGCAATTTTTGTTCTGTCACCTCGAGCAACCAGCCATGCGTTGACCTGCATGTCCTGTTGCTGTAGTGACCACAGACTGTGTTTGGTGCATTGTGACTTTATTTTGTATTGACCTGTGCACATACTGATCAATAACTATCTATAGTCAGGACTGTACTTAGAATCAATTGATTTGATTGGATATTTGATACACTTAATCACTGCATAGTAATTTGATAAATTCTGTAGAAACGCTTGTTATTTTTTTGCAGCTTTGTTTTTGATCAGTTTCTGTAGTGTTCTGTTTGGTGTCATTATTATTTGAACAAATTGTTTGGGTACAATAGTGAGCGTGGGCATCTATGTGTACATTTGTGTCTGTGTTACACTGCTAGTGTGTAATACAGGAGTGCATAATCCTTGTTGTACTGGTGTCTGTATAGAGAGGTTTTCCAGAGGTTTCCATAGAGGACTGGTGAAGAAATGTAGAGTAGCACTACAGTTTACTGCCAAATATCATTAAATTGTTGATGGAAAAAACTCTTATGATTTTATGCAACATACAAAAATGGCAGGCAATGTTGGACAAGAGGTGATGATTATTAATGATTATAAAGTACAGTATAGATAAGTTTAAATAAGGCTAAAAACTGGTCCACAACACGGTCCATACAGTTCAGAGGAGAAAAGAACAGATATGTAAGTTCAATGACAAAAGCACACTATTTTGGGTGAGCATGCATTTTGTTGAGCTGTACTCTGATAGGCTGAGTTTGTAATCCTGGATTCTGATTTGTTACACTGTTTGATGTGGCACTTTAGTTTTTTGCTCCTTCATTTCTCTTTCTTGGTCTCTTTTACATCTTCTATCACTGCTTTTGTGGTGTTTCCTCCCTCTCCCCTTCACTATCTCCCTCCTCCTCCTCCTCCTTTTCCTGCCCGTCTTTCTCCTCTGGTCCCTTTATCTCCTCCTTCTTGTTCTTACTTTCTCTGTTACATTCTTTCTCCTCTTCTCTTCATCCCAGCCTCCTCTTTCTATCCCTCTAGCTCGAGTTTTAAGGTAAAGGGTATGTGGTTGTCATGGTGGAAAAACAAATGCCTCTTGCTTATTGGAGAACAGCCTTCAACTATAGGAATTCTGGGAGAAATATAACACAGAGAAAATAAAGGATCTATAGGATACATTTTGAGGTAAATTTAATCCTCCACAAACCCTAACCTTTACCAAAGAGGAGAAAATGTGTAGCTGCTGTCAAGTCAGTGTGTGGAGGCACCGTCACATGGCAGCACACATTATAAATAAAGGATTCTGTTTCTATTTCTAGACAAACCTTTACATAACAAATCCTTGTGGGTAATAAGAGGGTCTTTATGTGCAGTGGACCTGTCTAATAAAAACATCTATTTGACCCCTTAAAACCTGCTGCCCCTACATTAGTGTGATTCAAACTGTCACCCAGAATTTCTATACTGCAAATGCCAGAGAGTGATGCATGTCGGTAGTAGTGTTTGCTTGCCATGATTCAAGGCACATGAGTGCAGCACATGCTCATAAGGTCACACACATAAACACGTTATTAACAGATACTGGAGCTTTACAAACACACGCACACACACACACACACACACACACACACACACACAC
>NW_019524483.1:302243-302369 GCF_002814215.2 Seriola lalandi dorsalis | reverse complement strand
TGTGTTTGTCTCTGTGTGTGTGTGTGAGACAGGTGTGTGTGTGTGTGTGTGCGTGTGCGTGCGCGCGTGTGTCCCAGGTCCAGAGGGGTGTAACATCTTCATCTACCACCTGCCCCAGGAGTTCAG
>NW_019524483.1:221403-301522 GCF_002814215.2 Seriola lalandi dorsalis | reverse complement strand
CCCTTAAAACCTGCTGCCCCTACATTAGTGTGATTCAAACTGTCACCCAGAATTTCTATACTGCAAATGCCAGAGAGTGATGCATGTCGGTAGTAGTGTTTGCTTGCCATGATTCAAGGCACATGAGTGCAGCACATGCTCATAAGGTCACACACATAAACACGTTATTAACAGATACTGGAGCTTTACAAACACACGCACACACACACACACACACACACACACACACACACACACTCACACAAGGACACGAATAATGGATTTTCACTGTATTGAGTTGCATGATTCAGACACTGTGTGTGTATATGTTAAAGCACCATGATTTACTGCTGTTGAAAGACAGAGCTTTACAACTGTGAATGATGTCTTCTTGTTTTAACTCACCAAGATGAAACTGAAACAAAGACAAGCTAGGAGCATCCTGAGGTGCAGGTTGCTGCAATACGTATGATAGCAGTTCAAGTCATGCCTACAGAAGAGTTTTGTTTGATGGGAGGGGCATGTTTGTCAAGATGTAAAGATGAGACAGAAACATTGAGCTCCAGTGTATTTATAACTAACACATCCTCCCTCCTTCTCTGTCCCTTTCTCCTTGTTTATGCATCACTCCCTATTCCCCCCAACTCTCCCCCCTCTCACAGGTGACCCTTCAGAGTCCAGCCAAGGTGGAATCCCAGGGTTCATTGTGCTTTCAGACTGTCTGCTACCTTTGAGCGTCCGGAGAGTGCAGCCACATACACACATACACTGACACACACTCACACGAATATACATGCTCTCTCAACACAGAACCTCAAACGGTACAAGGCTGATATACAAATGTACATAAAGTGCACAAACACACACACACAAACAAACACACCTGCCGACACTCACACAGATACACACGGTTCATGCGAGTCAGTAATCTTACCCATACAGCCGAGAGCTTGGTTTGACCATAGTCTGTGTGGAGTTTGCCAACAGGGTGTTTAGTACAGTTAAGACAACTCAGACCAAGTGTGTATGGAAGGTACTGATGAAAAATGCTGATATATCACTTCAATAGACTTTAACATGTCTATACCATGTCTATTACATGACAAATATAGAGGGACCGATGTTTCATAATAAAAAAAGGAAGAAAATACAAAAAAGACGATTAAATGAGTAGGTTAGAGAGACTTTGGAGAAAATCGTAATGACCTGTAAATAATTTAGTTTACAAAGAGCAGCATTTAAAAAACAAGAAAAAATGCAAAAAGAATACTACTTTAGATAAACACTGAACAGGACACAGCGACATAATAATTATTATTATTATTATTATTATTATTATTATTATTATTACCACTAGTAACATCATCATCTACATAAAGGGATATTACATTCCAAATTGTAAAGTGGGAAATCACTAACATATTTTAAATTTCTACTTAGATTTTAGGTGAAACACGGGGGAGGGGGGGATTGCACTTTTATTCGGGAGGTTTTAATATTTGAGCTATTTTTTATTTATTTACTAATTTATCAGTTATTTTGTTTATTGGGAGAAGGGGTTTGAGTGGGTTGCAATATTTTCATTTTAGAATTTTCTAGAGAAAACCTTTTGAGGGCCTGTTTCTGTCAGACTCTTGCAATCGAGTAATTATAATGTATGTATTAATTATTACAGCAATTATATTTATTTCTAATTTATTGAATCCTGTTTTTGATCCACTCTCTTTTTAAGTTAAAATAAAAAGTATCATACTAAATGTCCTAATGTGGTTTATTGAGAGTGTGTGTGTGTGTGTGTGTGTGTGTGTGTGTGTGTGTGTCTGTCTGTCTGTCTGTCTGTCTGTCTGTGTGAGAGAGAATTTTTAATGATTACTTTTATGTAAAAATCTGGATTTGAATGATTCAACACAAATCACATGAATGAGAGCGCACATCTGTCTTGTGACCAGAAGGGGGCATAAGTAGAGAGCATGTAATCAGAGGAAGAAAAAAGAGTTCACAATCCCAATTGATGTGCCAAGCTTGTTATCTACTGTATTCATTTATGGGAGTAGGCTTCTTATTTATCAGCAGAATTTAAAGCTCTTTGCTTTATCTTTGAGAACATAGTTCCAGTAAACTCTTCTCACTGTGGGACAATAATTCTACATTTTTTCCCTTGATCAGCTAATGTCATTTAAATTTACTGAAAGAAAAAAAACATAATTTTATGAGTGCAAGTGGGCAGGCTAGATTAAATTATTAATGAGCTGTGTGACCAAATAATACAGTATTTGAAATAACGAGGTTCACTTTATGCACAAGAAAGAAAAAAAAACTCACCACCTGGATTCACAACATTTGCTTAGTCCTGTGGTTTTCAAACCTTTTGAATTGCTCTACTAGTGACCCAGTGTTAAAGGATTAAAACATCTTGTTTTTGTTGTGTAAGTGCAGATGTAATTTATAATATAGTAATATAGTATATAACCATATTGACAGCGGTGAATAACAGACAACTAATAGATGTCTACTTTTCTCTTTAATATCCACGGCTTCTGCAGGTTTCAATGTGTTAAATTTAAGACCTTTTTAAGACCACTATGACTTCATAGGGCTGTTTGAAGGTTACGACTGGTTTTAAGGTTGAGTTTTCATTCAGATGTAGGTTATGGTTAGAGTTGGGATTAATTATTTGTTATTTCAAACAGGTATGTTGGATGAAAGTAACGTTAACAGATACAACTTTAACTTAATGGTTTAAATTGCTATTTTTTGATGAGAGGAGATGCCACGTTAGCGTACACACACTAGCTGGGTTTGCTCGGATAAATTCTGACAGTTTGCCCAAACCCAGGGGTTTCTTGTTGGTTTTATTTTGTAGTCTTGTTACAGCATGACCAATAAATTTTTTCCCCAAAAAAGCAAGACTGAAGTTAATGCAACTTTATGAACATGTTAAACATGTTAACATAATAATCCAATCAATTTTTAAGACGTGTCAAAATCGCAGCTATTTAAGACATTTTAAGCCTAAAATTCAGATTATCGTATCAGACTTTTTAAGGACCCTCAGAAACCGTGAGATCATACCCAAGAAAATATCATGCATTGAACAAGATGAATGTGAAATTAAGGAAGACCCACAGAGCTTGCAGTTACCACTGAACATCAACAACCCCACTGACCTTGTCCATTTGAACCTGCACATTTGCAAACTATTATCTGGGGCAAGCTCTTTCACAAGCTCAAGGTTAGTCATACTGTGCTGTATGTCAGCCTGTAACCCCTCACATGCTTCTTTTATAGTTCATGGGGTCACGAGGATGGGAAGATAGCCAAGTCCTTCTGGAAAAAAGCTGTGGCTGTATGAAGAGTAACTGCAACAGAAATATCACACAAAACTACACTAACCTGCAAAGGCCAACATTTACAATGGATGTTTGTATTTACATGGGGTCACGTGTTGTGTGAAGATATGCCACTGAATGATAAACTATTTCTTCACTTACCAAAACTGCTCTCAAGGCAGAATAGAATTTAATTGTGTTTCATCACAAATGCAGTTGCTGGTTGATGGAGGACAGTTAAATACTTAAAGAAATGAAACTAGTATTAACTGTTCTACATAAGAATTTATGTAGGGCTCCAACTAATCAATTAATCTAATGGTTATTTTCTTTTATTAAATGTTTAATTTATAAAACATTTATTTAAACTGTGAAAAAAATGACCCAGTTTCTCAGAAGATAGTGATGTCTTTGCTTTGGATGAATCCAAAACATAAACATATTCAATTAACTGTCATATATTGAAAAGAACGTCTGCAAATCCTGTCTTTTGAGAGACCGAAAGTAAAGAATATTTGGCATTTTTTGCTTGACAAATAACTGAAACCAACAATCGGTTACCTCAATATTGCCAATTAATTTTCTTTTATTTGATTTCTTTGACTGATAACTAAATCTATACATTTATGACATCAACAAAAACAGTTTTACGTTAAGCTGAAAATTCCCTGTGAATGAGTACAGCATTGTGCTACGTTTGCAAATAACAAGGAGGTCAAAGGTCAGAGCTGAAGGGGCAATAGCTTTGACTCCTGTGTAAAGATGGAAAGGCAAACGTACTTTTACTATCGATTAGAACGTAGAATTACAGAAAATGGAGGGCTAAAAATAAGATAAAGAAGGGGGGTAAAACTTCTCCCAGACCGGAAACAAAATGCAGTTGTTTGTGTGTGTTTGTGTGTGTGTGTGTGTGTGTGTGTGTATGTGTGTGTGTGTGTGTGTGTGTGTGTGTGTGTGTGTGTGTGTGTGTGTGTGTGTGTGTGTGTGTGTGTGTGTGTGTGTCAGCCAAATGCTCATGTGCTTGGACGTCATCTGCGCCCCTCCCACTCCGTTATCCCGTCACTCCTCCCTCTCTCTGCTTCTCTCAGTCCGCTCTCCTGCAGGCCCGACCTCGGCTTCTGCCCGGCCAGACACCCAGACAGACCCCATCGACTCCCGGGACACATAAGGGGGACAGAGATTTGCTGGGACACGACGAGAGAGAGCGAAAATACCCTGAACATTTGCTGGGAGAAAAATTGCAGCATCTCACATATTCTCCCATTTGTAGATACTTTTTTTGTTTTTATCCCCATTAATCTTTTTTATACGGAGGAAAAACAAACTTTGTACTCTATGGAAAGATGTAAAAACCAGCCCGGATACTAAACTCGGACACAAACTGCGCCCTTCTGAGCCAAGCAGCGGGCTGGGCACACACAACGGGACCGTTAGGTTTTTAGCTAGCTAGCAGGGACCGGGACCACTTTGTGGATAAAGATTTAAAAAAAATATTTTCCTCTCAGAAAGCCGCATTTTTCACTTCACTGCGGGGGAAACACCAAAGTAAGTACCGTTTCACTTTCATGTCAGCAAGTAGACGTTATTCGTTTATGTGTACGTGAGTGTGTTTGCGGCGCTCCGCATCCGCACTTTGCGCAGACGTCATTACGCACTCCTGCAGGAGTCGGTCAATTAATTAAAACGGGCCCCTTTGGGTTTAAACTGCTATAACTCATACATAGCGTCGTAGAGTTGTTACAGTAGTTTTTAAAGTACGTTAATAAATCTGTTAACCGATTTGAAGACAAGAACGCGACCTGACGCATGGTTTAATGGTGGTCTGTTTCTAAAGTTTGCTAAATAGCTGCAGATTATGTCACATTATCACTATAAGTACACATGGGTCCTTCCCTGGAATCGGTCCCTTTCCCTTCCCCAAGAAATAAATAGTCACAAAATTTGCAGCGGTTAATAAATATAATAATTTATAATAATCTATAATAATAAATAATCTTATTGTTAAACAGTTTTTTGTTATAAATATAATATTCATACTAAAACACTATTTAACAATAAAAAACAGTGCTTTAATCCCTTTGTTCCCTTTGATTTGTTCTCTAATTTCATATCAACACTGTTACCCTCATCAAAAACTCTTGCAAAATAGTGTTAGTGGACTATTGAAGAAGATCCAGTTCATTGGATTTGGGTTATTTCCCTGAGACAGTGGGAATGAGTGGAAACAGCAAATTAATTGGTTGTTGTCAAATGTTTATTGTTTTCATTCATTGTCCATTCTGCATGTGCAAATTCATAGCCTAAGCCTAGTAAAGTCTTCATACGAAGAACATTTGCTCTCTACTGTCTATGCCAGTGGTTCTCAAAGTGGAGTCCAGGTACCCTCAGGGGTCCTTGAGGGGGTTCCTGGGGGTCCCCAGCAAAAAGGGGATCAATTTATTTTCACTATAATTCCATCCATAAGTAACACAATGACAGAATGTTTGACTATTTTGGTCATGGGTTTCAAACACTTTATGCAATAAAACATCTAAAAACAAAAATCTCATCAGATGGGGGACCATAGGACAAAATCTTGTCAAATGGAGGTCTTTGGTCTAATTTGTGTCACTTTAGGGGTCCTTGGCGTGAAAGAATGGAGAACCACTGCTCTATGCCATGGCGTAATCAGCTGATCTTTTAAACCATTGTGATGAGTGCAACATTGGTTGTTACACAGTGACAACATAGAGCTTACTTTGCCAATGAAGGGGTGTGGTGTACAAACTTAGCAATAACAGCATTTTATATAAAATTCATCAATTTAGTGGCCATAGATGGGCTACTAATTTGTAATAAATATAGTGTTAGTCAACTTTATTTGTATAGCACATTTAAAAACAACAGGAGTTGAACCAAGGTGCTTGAGGCATAGAGTTGTAGGGGCTACTGGCAGCTTCTGTAAACAACACTGTACAAGAAACTCCATCTGTTACGTTGGAGAAGTGACACCATTTACCAGAATGCCAACAGCTCAAGGACATGTATTCCTCTCATCTGTGATGTACTACTTCTCATGTTTCAGGGGGACAAGCATACATCAATACTGTTAATTTTTTTTTAACAAATGAATCTAAACAATTATTTATTTCTCATAATATAATCAATATGTACAAGTAATAACCCTTCAAAGTACACTGCATGTGTTTTTGTGACTTTGATCTTTCAGATAGCAATGAGAAAATTAGTTTGAAATGCTCAACCCTGTTACCGTTGACCAAGTTACTTGTCCAGACTAACAAGTTTTGACTTTGGAGTAACAGGGATGACATAGATCAATGTTTACCCTAGTTTCACTGTCTTTGAAAGTTATAAATTAAATCAATTTAAAGGTCATCATGTGTGTATTCAGTAAGGGTAGCATAGGAGCATCTACTACATTTTAGTTAGTGTTGTTTGAGTCCTATGCATGCTGTAGGTAAGGTAGGCAGTGATGTCACTGAGCTTATTACCTTGTTTAGTTAGTTATTATTAGCATTATTGTGATTCTAGATAATATATATTTGTGAGTTGTAAGTAGTATGCCATTAGGTGCAGTGGAAAAGGAAATTATAATTATATATATATATAAATAAATTGTATGGCACATTATAACATGACTCAATTGCTTTCAATGTGTCAATATGAAAATAATCAGTCTCAATAAAAGTCATTTTTCTTTCAAAATGCTTGTCAGTATTGGATGCATGGAACTGCAGTGACAAAAAAAAATTAGAGTTCTTAGAAATCTAATGTGTTTCACTGAATCAGCCATGCAAATCAAGTGCAAAACAATATTATGTAACTTTGGTGATAAAACTTCACAGTGTGTGGACAAAAATTTGCAGTGTCCATAGTAGAATAAGTGTTCTGTCATCCCTGTTAGTGTGATTAGTTCTGGTACCATAGAGCCAATCCTGTGATTGTCATTAATTTGATAAAAATGTAAAAAGTGACAATTCAAATGGCCTTGCAACTCTTATCATTATATTTTAATCTACATTATATTTTGAACTGTGCCATTCTTTTAAGATTTCTCCTCTAAAAATAGGCTATATTCTTTCTTAATAGACATGTGATCTGCATCCAAAATTAGGATGCTGTCGATCATCTGAATGAGAAATATTATACTGGAAAAGAAAATCCAAACTCTAAAATAATCTCAGTGAAAAGATGGACTAAAGTATTTCTTAGACTTGTTGACTCAACTGGCTCCACATCGACCAGCTACATCAGCAAAATGCTGTTTACGCATTTATGCTTCAGTATTAACAAAAATGTAACATTTGGTACTTTTATATAATAAAAGATATGAGGTCTCCATTTAGGGTTCTGCTTCTTCCTTTAGAGTAACAATTAGCTAGTTGTAGCTAGGAGTATTAAAGCTAGTATAGACACCAAGCTGACAGAAAGTTGAAATAAGGTAGCTGTGAACTCACTGACATGTAATCACCACAGCCACTGGAAGTTCCAATAATATTCCCATAATGTAGGAATATCATGGGAATAGTATTGTTGTTTTGTTGGGTTTTGTTTGTAAGCACTTGAGATTTGTTTGCACCACCATGAGCACACATGCATACTCATGCATTGTGAATCTATTACATGACAGTAGGCTAATGCAAATATGTGCGCATGTAATGACAAAAGCTAAGTTAAGTCAAGTTAATCTTTCAGTGAAGTCCTATGCAAGTCTGAATGTAGTGCTGAAATAATAGTCAATTATTCGGTTAGTCCATTGAGAAAAAAGTATTCAACAACAATCTTGATAATTGATTTGTTTGAGTCATTTATATACCAAAAATGTGAGGATTTGCTATGTGTCTCTGTTATATATCACTATAAATAGTATATCTTTGCGTTTGGTTTAGGAAGGTCAAACAAAGCAAGCAATTTGAAAAGCTCCAGGAAACCGTGATGACCATTTTCACTTTTTGTGATTTCATAACAGTCCAAAAGACAATAGTCAGTGGACTAAATAAAGGAATCACTAAAAAGAGAAGCCCTCTTGTTACACACAAAACCCTGACAGTGTAGTGGGAATAAAACATCTTCTAGATGCTTTAGATTTTGGTCCATCTCTCACTAACCTGGACACAAAACAACTTCAACTTTCATCTGTCAGTAATAACATCTTCTACTTCTTCAGTTCTGTTGATTGAGTAATTGGTATTTTAGTTGAAGACAGGATTGTTGCCTTAAATTTCTTTGCACAGAAGTACCTCAGTCTTGTAAGTGTTTGATTATCAATACCCCACAGAGGTTCCACTCAACAGAAAGGACAGGAGAAGAGAATCAGCATGACAATATTACCTTCACACCTCCTGAAGAGGCCTATTCGAATCAGCATGCTGACTGATTGAATCTCCCCATCAATAATTCATCAGGGTCACAGATCATTGTTAAAGGTCTTGAAGTTGACTGTCTTGTGATCTCTATCTAAAACACAGACTAACTGTCTGCCCCTGGGATAATTTGACGTTTTCTCCCACTTAGTCATCGTCTTTAATCTCTGTTTGCCTAATCCATTTGTTTTTTACTTTGATAAAAACTATTCTCGGTTGTTTTCTGTCATGATCCTGATGAACGTCTAAAATGTGAAGGAATTGTATGACTCACCGTCAAAACCATCTTGCTCAAAATGTCCAAGGCATGACCTGAGTTACAACTAATCAACCATGTGCAGAAAAGCATCCCAGCCTCCTGAACAGCCACTGCATCCCACAATATGTGCATTGACAATATCATGGCTTGTTCTGTGATCTGTAAACTGTGTTTGCAGCTTGTTGGACCACAAGAAGTGAGGGATGTCAGTTAAAAGGTTGACATACTTGATACCCACCATTTACTGTGGGCGACAACTCAAGCAGCAGAAAATGACATATCGTGCATTCAATGTGAGCTACAGAAATATTCAAGACCATGATATAATTTAGGGCTGCTGATTTAACTGAATCGCTCCATTTTGGCTCCAATTGCGTGACCTTTTGTGTTATCAGTATATAGTCAACATCCCAGTCTGTCATGACCTATCAAACCTGCAAATTCAGCTTTGAGCTCTCATGTCATGCAGCCTACAGTTTACACCATCTAAGCTGCCTGATCCCCTTGTGTCTGTCTCCTACTGTTTTTTTTTTTTTTAAAGTTGAATGATTCAGTTGTAAGTGAGCAACTTAAGTATGGAAGGATATGAGTAAATGGGTAGTTGTACACATGGATGGTATGTTATGAGTGACTCACAGTCACAGCACATTGGTTATGTCTCATGACTGGCGTTCCTCTAGATAAACAAAGTATTGGGTGACTGTAAAACTCCATAAAATGTTATTCATCCATGGAGATCGAATGGGAAAGCTGGAGCTCTCCCTCGGTATGGTGGCAGTGTGTTTACATTCTCCAAATATTCCTGGATTCTGTACCAGGTTCCAATCTGGTCTGTTTAGGTTTTCCTCAGGGGGTTGTTCCCTTTATTTCTTCATTTTTGAAAAAACTGCTTTTAGCCTAGCTGAAAGGAAACGTATCAGTTACAGCTTGGAACTGTACTCTGCCAGGCATGAGCTTGATCTCTGTTTACAATCACCACATCCTTGTAATGTATATTCATAGTGAGGAATAGAGAAAGAGAGAGACAGTCAGAGAACTTCCTTCCTCCCTCCCCTGCCAGAGGCATCCTTTATTTTTATTGGACCTTTGAAATGGTCAGAGTATGGTCATATGATCCTGTGGGCCAATGGAATGTGGTGTTAGGAAAGCTGTGGGGGGAAAAGTGCTTTAACATGCTGAATTCACTGGATGATCTCAACAAATAACCCTGAACATATCGTCTGGGATCCTAAATCTTCCTCCACACAACACACTTGCAGCAAAATATAAAGAATTTGTCACTGTTTAAATGCAAGCCTTTCCTCCTTTGTTGTTTGTTTTTGGTGTGTGTATATTTGGACTCAGGAATGTGTTGGAGTTGTTTATATTGAGCTTAATTATACTTCATATACTTATTTAACAGTTTACAGTCAGTCGTTATTATGGGAAATCATTTATTACACAGCATAGTCAGTGTACAATAACTGTCTACAATCCTCAGAAGTCCTGCCCTTTGAACCATCTTTGTTCGTGCTCAGAAGATCATTTAGTTATCTGTTTTGTTTAGATTACACAGCTTCCTTATGGGGTCACACATGCACACAAAACATGCTGTTCTGCAGAGCTCACGAGATTTGCCTGGACACACAGAGGAGAAGTGAAATTTAGTGCTACTGAAGTGGAAGAACTGGCAAAATGACTGGGAAAAATATGTCACCCTTCATATCCACCACCACCTGTGCTGAGGGGGGAGAGAGAGAGAGAGAGAGAGAAAGGCCCAATGTTCGGCCAGCCGTGCTGTTGCAACAGGAAACGGGGGCCATGACTAACATGACATGATGTGGAAAATAACCGACACACTCAACCATGACACCATCTCATGGACAGTGACAGAGGCTACAGCTAGCAGCAATATGTTTTACCTTTAGGGTTGACTTAATGAAGGATGTTCTGTCAGCGTCTGATACTGAGAGATCTAAATTAGCTGAAGAACTAATCAGGGCATGAGACATAGATATGCCTCATATGATGTATATCAAACTTCAGTACAAAGCCTGTCAGTAAAACCAAGTATTGAAAAGCTGGTGTGGAATAACTGGTCAGATATCTGAATCAGTTAAGATTTATTTATTCTTTGATCATTTAGTTCATTATTTCAATTTTAAAAATGCAGATTGATGATGCCATTTTTAGACAGTTTTATTGGAGAAAAGTTCTTGTATTTATCATTTGTCAAGCTTAAGTGATCAGTCTATTGACAAAAAATAAACAGCTGTAATTCTCATTGGACGCACTCCTTGAGTAGCTACTTTGTCAGAAATACAACAGAAGAGCAACTGGTCTAACTGTTTACAGTGCAATGAAAGAAAACCCCACACTGATGATGAAAGTTACCATAGAGATGGATATTTAGAGAATGTAAATGCATTGAGTGGCTCTTGCAGAAAAAAAAACAGCTTACATAGTGTCAAAATTGGGTCTGATAACATGAGAATCCTATGGATTTTAAACTGAAGTCTCTTCTTAAGATACTCTGGTACTGAAACTCATGTACTGTGTTGGCACTATTAAAGACCCAGCTCTCGTCATAGATAAGGACTTTTATTTTTGTGGATCGTATTTATGAAGCACACGCTCAGTGAAGAAAGTTTAGCTAGTGGTGTTTAACCACACCCTGCTTTTCTTCAGTACAACCTTTATCAGCGCATTATTTCCAAAATGTAATTTGAGATGAGTATTTTAAAGATAGTCAAGGGAGAGAGAGCATTACGCATGGCTTCAGCTCTTTGGGCCAAAGAGGGAATCCTTCTTGATTACTGGCATGGAGTAGCAGGGTGGGGATGGGAGTGGAAGTGAAGCGGTTTACATGGTTTTGGCATTTACAGCTGCAGAGGGTGGGAGGGGAGTTACTGTAGATCTGTAAGGGGAATCCAGAGAGGGAGTGTGTGTGTGTGGAGGGGGGGTGTTACCCCCATTGCTTTGCACATATGGATGAATCATGACTCACTTCCTTCAGACACTAACTCTCCCCCACCACCAAGCCCTTTACTCTCTTTCTCTGCCACTCCCCGAACTTAGCAGCAGAAATATTCATCTCTGCACTCTCGACGTCAAAACCAACTCACAGCTGCTGTCGACTGTTTAGGAGAGCGCTGGGGTTAAAAGCATGAAGCAAAAGATTTGCTCAGTTGTTGGTCTGGTTTCTTCTCCCTCACGTGGGCCTCCTGTTCCCTGCATGCTGCATGTGCTCTGTTATATGCATTAGGAAAAACCTACAGGCAGGCCTCCAATAAGAGGAAAATGTTGGTACCATCATCTAATTCTCTTAATTACATGGTACCAAACATTCCTAATCACCGATGTCTTCCGATACACATAGGCAGGCCTGTATAGCAGATGCCTTTAAAGTTAGCTCCTATAGACTGCTTGTGTGTTCATTTTTTAGGTGGAACCATGTACTAATTTTTATTCTTTTGAGGCTGTGGATTCTGCCTCTACAACACGTGTATTATAAGTGTTTGAGTCTTTAGCCTCACAGCCTAATAAACACCTAAGAGTGGTGCTGATTTCTTGCGTGTCCTGTGTTGCAGGATGCTGTCGGAGCTGAGTGAGTGGTTCTGGCAGGAGCGGCTGTGGTTTCCAGAGGGCCTGGGCTGGGCTGACCTGGAGGATCGGGATGGACGAGTTTATGCCAAAGCCCATGACCTGTGGGTGGCGCTGCCCATCGCCCTCGTATTCCTCATTATTCGTCAGATTTTTGAGAGGTCAGCCCGTTTTTCACTCTGTCTTATTCAGTATCTGTGCTCTGCAATATGCCTTTGGTTATTAATTCAAACATTTGCTTACTCTATATTTACATATTTTTTTCTGTCCACTTGTCGAGTCTTAGTTGTCTTTCTTCTTTGTCTGCTGCTTTTGCTTCCCCGTTAGTCTGGCCATCGGTCATCTCCTCCTGACCTCTAATTAGATTATTTTACGTCAGAATGCAATTTTTTGTCTCTTGCTATTTTTTCTCAGCAATTATTTGATTTGCCTTACGCTGTGTCCTGCTTTATAATAAGTAAAGGTCTGCTCCTCCAAGTTATTGTTTCTCACACAAGTGCTGTGTTCCTGTTTCCAGTAGCTAATCTGTTGGAAATCAAACAGACCTTAGAGAGTCCACCTATGTTTTATTGCTAATAGCTCTCTTCCTCATTATTGTTTTTTATTCCTACCTCCCACTCAGCCATTGAGTGGCACATTATAAAATTGACTAACTGGAACCTTGAGGTAGATGACAAACTATTAATCTGTTTACATATATGAACATAAATGATATCTGTTGCTCTGTGGGTTATCAGGACAGATATTTTCAAAAGGCACTTGCAGAGACAGACATGCAGCATGTGGCAGTAAGGTTTAATTGTAATGTCTTTAACAACATTTTCTTAGCATAATTTTTTTCAAATTTGTGTATATCATTTCTCACAACGTAAAAGCTTTTCAATGGTTTTACCCTCACTGTTTCTAACTTCCCTTCATTTAACTGTCTTTTCCTTTCATATCTGTTTGTGTCTCAACAACCTTTTCATGATTACAGGACGGTGGCTACACCCTTGGCCTCTCTACTCGGGGTGAAAGAGACGGTACGGCTCAAAGTCCCTCACAACACCACACTGGAGTCCTACTACTGTAACATTACCAAAAACCCCACACAGGTAAATGTTCACATACACACTTAAAAAAGACAGAGTAACAAACAATTTGTTTCATCAGAAAATTAAATACTTTAATCTGGCCTCTTCGTGTTGTTCTCAGAGTTCAATAGCAAGCCTTTGCAAGCAGACTGGCTATTCAGAAAGACAAGTGCAGCGATGGTTCAGGAGACGGAGGAATCAGGACAGACCGAGTTTGCTCAAAAAATTTCGAGAAGCCAGGTAAAAACACACACAAACACACAGTCACTCTCTGTCTTTTAAACATATATGCTGTAGAGCTATAGATCAGGTTGAAACAGCTGCCCACCCTTGGGTTCCTCTGACTATATGAGCACATTTCAGACGGCAAAAGTAGCCCTCTATTTATAACATGAACTCATTACAATGCCACTCTGCTGCTGCCACGCCTGTAGCCCCCTACTCTTCTCACTCTCACACATACACACACACAAATCCAAACATCCACATACTCATTAGCACAGGACCTTGGCAACAGTGGCTCTTTCACCACTGTTGGTTATTTTTATGTATGGGCAATTATATACAATTATGACAGACGCAGGGTTAAAACAACATGATAACCTGATAATACAATCTTTCTGAAGTTAATCTTAGCTCGAAAGGTTCACAGTGTGGCAACAGATGACACTTACAAAAGAGAGCCATATCTTTAAGGGTGACATCAATAACTGCAGATAGCATGATAGTGTTAGCATCAGCAGGATTGAAACACAGGCAAATGCAGTGATATGCATGTACACAAGCACATTCATGGACAATCTGTTCATGCATTAATCTATCCCAAGTGTTGTGTTTTACGTATAACTCCTCTGTAGTGATGTGACTGTCATAAGTAGTCATTCATTAGCTTCATTGTCAGGGCTATGTTCATGTTTAGATCAACATAAGCTTTTTAAGTGACTTAAAGGGTCAGTTTACCCAAACTACAGAAGATACAGACTCTACAGATACAGACACTTTCTTTTTAATCACAAGGGCCAACAGGAATATTGTCTCTGGAAAAAGAATTTTGCAATTTTTGTTTTTAACATATAGTTTTTCGTTGCTGTGAGTTTAGCTGAAATGATTCGTTGATCAACAGACTTTTATTTGACATGATAATCAACCAAAAACCAAAACCTCAGTTTTAGCTTCTCTGTCATGAGGATTTCCTGCCTCATGTGAGAATAAACTGAATATCTTTCTGACATGTGGCAGTTCGATAATAAAAAATACTTGTTAGTTACAGCCATCACTCTGAGATAGATATCTAATAATATGAGCAAATTAAACCAAAACTGTCTTCATATATCACTAGATATAAGTGAAAATAAGTTTTTTGTAATTAGGTGAACTGACCCTTTACTCTGCAAGAAGACAGTGAAGCAGAGTGGCGTGTGTGTTTCTGTGTCTGCTGTATGTGTCTGTGTAGAAAGTCATGTTTAAGCCACTTCATAGCGGATTAATGTTCTGCATATATGTGTGTGACGATGTGTTTGTGACTGCATGTTTTTCACTCTCTGGTTATGGTGTCTTTCACTAAGTGTGTTACGACATTTTTCTTCTGAATCAATCTATTGTTCATCTCTTTCCCTTACTTCCCCCACTGGTGTATTTCTTAAACTCTCACGCTCATTGTCTGTTAGCACAGGTTCTGCTTGTGTGTGTGTGTGTGTGTGTGTGTGTGTGTGTGTGTGTGTGTGTGTGTGTGTGTGTGTGTGTGTGCTTGTGCGTGCATCCCGATTTGACATTCTCAGCACAGTTCACCAGATTTTTCCAGGCTGTTCACTCAGCCTGGTATTTCTCTCTCCAGTGTACATTCTTGTGTTTGTGACTGTGTGTGTGATGCGTTTATGTGTTTGCTGGTAGAAAATGTGTCTATTGTCTTTTCCCCATTGACTGAATAGAGAGTGTGTTTGTATGTGTGTGTGTTCTCTTGCAGTTGGAGATTTACCTTTTACCTTCTTGCTTTCATTGCTGGCCTGGCCGCCCTCATCGATGTGAGTACTTCCATGTTAACCTCAACCCCTCCTCCTCTTCCTCCTCCTCCTCTCCTCCCTATATGTTCACCTCCTCATTCGTCACCTGCCCTGTCATCATAACTTGGCGGTGCCCATGGTAGTCTGTATTTTTTGCTGCGATAACCTCACCTTTCACTGTCAGTGGAGCAGCATTGACTCATTGCCATGCTGAGTCAGTTGATATAAATACACCTGTCGAGTTCTGCTGTCTCATTCACACCTCATCTCTCCTTCCAGAAACCTTGGCTGTATGACCTGAAAGAGATGTGGCAAGGCTTTCCTGTGCTGGTACGTCTGTAGGATGGCTAAGTACTGAATACATCAGAGTATCTGCAAGTTTTCCATAAAAAAGGCCTTAAAATTCATCCAAAAGTTTTCAATTTGCAAAAGTTTGGAATATTTTCTCTTGCCTACCAAAGGTGTTTTGTGGATTGTGCACACAGGAGGCTGTTTAATCTATTTTTGTGGAGTTTCAGTCAGCGCCGTCAGACCTGTAGCAAACACCGTCACTACTGACAGCCACAGCAGCTAGTAAGCTCATTGCCTCATAATGTGCAAGGGTCGATTTTGGTAAAAACTTAAATTCATTCATTATTTTGTAATTGGTTAATCCATCCATCAGTTTTCTGCCCCTTGCCTGGATCCAGGTCATGTTAAGTGATTAAATATATTACTAAGAATTATTGTTGCATACAGAAGGAAAGTACTGATTAAAATGTGGTTTAAATCTGAATAATAATTCATGTACTTACTACGTAATTTAAGGCCATATTGTCCCTGTTTTCTGTCATTCTTTGACTGTCAGTCTTAAATTTAATCTAAACACTGCTAATAGAGAGCTTCCAATAGAGCTGAAAAGATCAGTTCATTCATTTGGTTAATTGTTCACCATTGAAGTCATTTTTAAAGCAAAACGTCAAAAATAGAAGTTCCAGCCTCTCAAATCTCAACATTTGTTGGTTCTCTAGAGGGGTGCACGTAGGTGTATGGATGTTGAAATGAAAAATGTGTTTCCTCTCTTGCAGACTCTCCTGCCATCTCAGTATTGGTACTACATGATTGAGCTGGGCTTCTATGGCTCTCTGCTCTTCAGTGTGGCTTCTGATGTCAAACGCAAAGTGAGTGAGTTTGACTTGCATTGAGACAGAAGGAAAAGTAAATGGGAAATGAATCTATAATTCATACGAACGATTTTAAACCCAAACTCTCACTGAGAGTTTTTTTTTTTTTTTTTTTTTTTTTTTTTTTTTTTTCCTTTTATATGATTATTACATCATGATCACCTGCACACAAGAGGAAGACAAACAGCCTGTTCTCACTATCAGATCAGTTTGACATCTGGCATGGACTGTGGGTGGACATTAGACTGTTGTTACACGTGTGTTTGAATGTGTGTGTGAGTGTTTGGACTTTGCTCAGCTTGGATCAGCTGAGGGCAGTGAGGAAAATATTGCCAGAGGCCCAGGGTGTTCCTCCAACACGATATTTTAACCCTGATACCTAAGCAGGATTTACCACCATGCACACAGACCCCCTTAACACATGCAGCACACAAATATAAATTTCTAACAATGTCCTTTTCCGCAGCATAAATAACATATTTTCTTCTCTTTAGGACTTCAAGGAGCAGATTGTCCACCATTTAGCGACAATCCTCCTCATCAGCTTTTCCTGGTGTGTTAACTACATCCGAGCTGGAACCCTCATCATGCTAGTGCATGACTCCTCTGATTACCTCCTTGAGGTAAATATATCCACCTCCTTGAGTCATTACAGTAGTTTGTATTCATAGTATTCTGATTACTGCACTTTGGCAAGCAAACGTGTGCCTGCAGTCACAACCAGTGAGCTTTGATCATGGTAGAGTGACATACATAAACTGTAGGAGCTGTATTCAGCGTCATGCAAATGCAGCTTGCAAACAGGCCTAGTATGAAATTTCACCATGACATATTATGTTGTTGTCATGTATCCCTACCAATAATAAAATGCTGTTTAGACTCTTACCATCCTGAATCTCAACTGAGACTTTAGTGTTGTTCACACAATTCAATGAGTACTATGAATTCTGATGGTAATACACTGCCACCTAGTGGAAGAAACTACACTTTAGTTGTCTTTGGTGGGACAACAAATGTATTACCCATTTATCTACACGTGCATTTTTTCCTATAAAACTATATTTCTTTCTCTCCCTCTGCATCTGACAGTCTGCAAAGATGTTCAACTATGCTGGGTGGCGAAATGCCTGTAACTACATCTTCATTGTATTTGCTGCAATCTTCATCATCACTCGTCTGGTCATCTTCCCCTTCTGGTACGAACACTTTTCAAATGTTTTATTATAATTTACTGCTAGATGTTATTTTTTTGCATGCTATCTAGTTGCTCGTCCTAAATCCGTACTTGTCTTGGTTGCAGGATTATTTACTGTACGTGGGTTTACCCAGTGACTGTCTATGAACCCTTCTTTGGCTACTACTTCTTCAATGGACTTTTGATGACTCTGCAGTGTCTACATATCTTCTGGGCTGTCCTCATCATACGCATAGCAGTCCGCTTCCTCACCAACAATGTAAGAAAACATAAAGAAATCTACACGCAAAACTCAAGTTTCTGTTTATTCATCAATAAAATCATTTAACTTTGTGAGCTCACATCATTATCATCCAGCTCTGATTACAAGACAAATATGAATATAATACTACAAAAGGAACAAGTACTTGCTATTGAAAATTTGCAGTTGAAATACTGAGTTGTCAGTGCAATCACTGATTCACAAACTGTTAATATAACACTCATATAATCATGTTACAACGTTGATATGGTGAAGTTGTTAGCAAACAGTTACTTGCTTACACTCTGGGCAGACAGAGAGCAACATTATCATACAAGTGGAGTCATGTCTCTGTCTACCTGGTGAATGTAAGTCCACTATTCACTCTCTCTTAGCTCTGTTTTTGGTTGCTAATTGTGTCTGTCTGCTGTTTCATTCTGAGCAGGTAGTGTACAGTGTTCAGTGAAAATTCACTGAAAACAGCACAATGAGAGAAGTGAGAGTGAACCAAAGCAGCTAAAGCTAAACAATGAGCTGAAACTCAATATAAAGCTCCCTAAAGCCAAAGGAAGCTGCAGATTCGGGTAATAAGTGTCTGTAGATTCATCATTATGAGCAACCCATTTCACATTGTCATTTGATAACTTCAAATATTGATTATAGCTGCTTAAAAGAAGAGAGGATGAAAGCAGTAAAACTTCCATTTGACTTTTAAGTGCTTAAAACAGTTGAATTGTCACTAAGGACTCTACTTTTTTTTATCCATAACTTCATGTAATTTTCAGCTCTGATTACAAGTCAGTTATAAATGAAATATTAAAGCCAAAAATAAAGATACATGCAACATCAAAATACTGTATATTCCATAGAAACAACAAAAGAATAATGGAACTATACGAGTTCATTCATGTCATCTTACAAACATCTTACACACACACACACACACACACACACACACACACACACACACACACACACACACACACATTCATGCATGCAGCTGGACAGTGTGACTTTGTTCTGACACTGGCCAGAGCTCCATGACAGTCTGAGTGGAAAATCTCCTTGATATTACTCAATGGCCTCTTTTGCTCACACCCTCTTCTTCTTTTTTAAATTCTTCTCAGGAAAAAGTCGATGATGAAAGGAGTGACAAAGATGAAACAGATGAATCAGAAGAAGAGGAGGAAAGAGAGGCGGAAGATAAGAAAGACATGAAGAAAAATGGGCCGGTTCAGAACGGTCACACAGTCCACAACAACAACCACAGCAAGACAGAGTGAAAGCAAACAAGTGTGAGGACGTAGGAATGTGAGAAGGACTCGTATCCCTCAGTAGGGGAGCAAGAGGGAGGAATGAAAAGAGAGAGCAAGAAGAAGGGAGGGGGCAAGTCATTCCCTAAAACCAAGAACAGCAGGTATCCTGAGGAAATTTGACAGTTACTTTTGCACGCCACAAAAACACACTCAACACATGTTCATTCATACTTTTACAGGGCACAGACATCCAGCAGATGATATACACTACATTAAGCGGCAGGGCTCTTGTGCTTTGTCATCAGAAAAAAATGTATCATTGTCAGTGTGAGGTGTCAGTACCAAAATTTGAAAGAGACAGGGGAGAAAATGGAGAGGAGTAAAGTGTGGAGAGGACACTGGAGGGGGCGGATGCTGCTTCTACTTTAGCTTTCTTGTTCTAACTGTGTGCCTTAGAGCCAGCTAATTGCTGTCAAAATGCCATTTTATAGCTTTTATGCTTTTTGCTATCTTTTGTTGCTTCATTTCATTGTACCTTTTTGTTTTCTAGCAAAAGAACAAAAGAGTGAATGTTTAATGAAAGTGAAACAATAGGGCATTCATTTCCCTAATTTTTGTCTATGCAAGTACATGAGTGTTTGTTCAGCTATTGCAATGTCTTTGCACAAACATACACTGTCTCGTATATGATGTTATAATTTGCAGTAGGACTTTGTGCCTCTGCTCTCCAGTGCGGCCTGTGCCATTTATAAAGTAGTCTGCCTTGTAAGGTTTAAGGAAAACATGTGGTTTCCGTTTTTTAGATAAACAGCAAGAAAATCTTGCTTTCTTATTTTAATCCCAGTTCATTTTTAATTACAACAAATCTCCATTTCCTGCTTCCAAAAGAGATGTCTGACCTGCAAATGTTACCATTCTCAATTCTTTTCTGTCTGAGCAGTCAGTCATACCCAGATATGAGTGTTCAGCACAAGCACTGCAATAGAAATCACAGCTTCCTGCTAGTATTGATGGAGCTGAATGTTTTTTTTCCTCTCTGGTTTGGCTGAAGCAGTTTGATCCAGTTGACTCTTGAATCACACTGATAATGGCATCCATTGAAAAGCGATGAAGCTCCATAAAGTCATTGTGAAGGTAGGTTGCTCTGTTGAAACGAAGGATCTTTATTAAGGCGAATGCAATAGGACAGGATAACCATTTCTAGATTCAACAAATCTCGGCCAGATTACTCCAGTTCACTGCCTTGTAGCCTGGGTTATATTATTAACCTTGGTGAGAATATAAGTGTTGATCTAAGTGAATGATTTTAGGTATGATTCTGTGTATGAAACGGGTTTACAGATATGTTTTTTTTTTTTTTTTAAAGAAATCTGCTTTTAGGAGTTCAATGTTTCAGTTTTTCGTGAAATAATAAATGTTGCAGCTTTGTTGTTCTGCTTTAAATTTATTTGTATGTCAAGTGCCTTATCTGTAATGTATGGGAAGCTTTCTCTCCTGTCTTCATGTCCTCTCCTTTTCTTTCCTGTCTGCACCTCACATCACAGATAGAACTCTGTAAGACTAGAACATCCTCTTTCCCTACTGTCTCAGTCATCAATCACTTTTCTCCTCTTCTTTATAAATTACCCTCCTTTCAAACTCACCCTCATTCCACCATGTTCTTTTTTACTAACCCAGACCAACCAGCAACCTCTCTTCCCTGACGATACAGAAGAAACAGCTGTGTCCTAATTACAGTGTTATTTTTTTTTATTTTGTATTTTTTTTTTGTTTGTTTATTGATGCCTAAGTATTGTTAATAATAAAAGCAAAGATCATGAATCACAATAACCCGAGCTGTTTCCATTTGTCTGCGTGGCATGTCTGCAAACCACACCACACACAGTGAATCCTTATAGTTTATAAATTCCAACACATGTCCATATAAAGACAAAGATATGATCATCTTACAAATTTAATTGTAATAGATTAAACTACAATACTGTTTACAATGTAGTTATAATTAGCTGTGTGTCAACCAGGTACAATATTGAAATGATGTTTACACATGAATGCATCATGTCATCAAAATAATAATCCAGTAAATATAATCTGAAAGCTAATTTTACTGTCTGCTCAGTGCTAGTTTAAATACATTTTACCTAATTTAGTCACGCACCTCTACTTGAGCAGTGTTGAAAAGTAACCCAATATATTGACCCATTGACTGTTGTTCAATACAGTTTTAATGTACTTGTGCATTTCTTGAGTATTTCTATCGCCGCTCGAATATAGTACTTTTTGCTCCAAGGTATTTATAGAATACGAGAATATAAAATACAAGCTTTTGCGTGAAAATAGAGTAAATTTTCTTACACAAAATTATTGCTAATTTTACTCAAGTGAAAGGTCTGAGTACTTCTTCCTCCAGTGATGAGACTTCTTGTGTTGAGTGTGAAGTATAGTGTTGCCAGATGTGGTACATCCTCACTGTATAACATCTGTTTCATTCCATACTGTTAGACTTCAAAACACCAAATAGTTATAGGCTGGGTCATCAACACTTTCATCCCTTCCCAAACTGAGGGCTTTTGTTTTACTTCCGCAGACCTACAGGTCCCTCCACACTGTCAGCGGGGCGGAGCACAACATGGATTTCCCAACATTTCGCGTCATTTGTATCTGGCTGCTGTGAAGTCCAATAGAGACAGGAGGAAAGAAAACACTGTAGACAGATTGCGCTCCGCTAGCCTCAAACGCCATCTTTAACAGATAGGGGCTTTAAACCGGCAGAAAACTGGGAAACTGGCACCAGTGGAGACAACCCGTTTTTTCACGTGTGTTTTAAACCCTCGGATCGCTCTGGAGCTGTACGAGTCGTGGCTTTTGGCATTTATAACACAAACTAAATTCGTGAGGAAATCGGCGAGGCACTGGTTAGCCTCTAGCTAGCTAGCGAGGGGGAGGGGCGGGGGTTTTGAGGATTTTTTTTTCGCAGCCGAAGTTGTTTGTTTATGTTATTCCACACGGACATGTCCTCTTCAAACCCAGGTAAAGTGCAATAAAAATCACAGCGACATTCAGCGACATTGTACTATGCGACTGCTAATGGGTTATGGGCGTTTTGTCATACACAGCTTAACTGGACACTTTCCTAAAGATAGCGTGACAGCAGCGGCTGAGTTAGCTTAGTAGCAAAGCTAATGCCATAGCAAGGGTGGCTGTTTATTGCATAAGTGAGAGCTTGCTAACATGCTAGCCAGCTAACAGCGGCTAGATAAATGTCTAAATAGCTCCTTTGTATTATTTATCAACAGATCTAAGTAAAGTGACTACCAAGCTACGGTGGCTAATTCAGTTTATTTGTTTCTGTTTTTAGAAAATGTTGCTCACAAGATTGATAACTGTGTGCTTAAGGTAGCTTCAACATTAGCTCGGGGTTGCGGTTGTCTTAGCTCCAAACTATCTACAATCAATCTACAAACAACTGTCCATGTGTTTCTAACTTGTGTGTTAAAACAATGTCACCTCTGTGCGTTAAAGCTAATTTGGCCTCTGAGCGTGGGCTTCATTGAGTAGTTTAGTTTCCTTTGCAGTGCTTGAGGCACAATGGGAAATCACCTGTCTCTCTATGTTATTAATAGAGTTACCAGATCCAAATCTGGGTATGGGGGCAAGTGGGACCCAAGCAGGTGGCGGGGCTGTTGTGCCAAAAGGGACCAACAAGAGACGAGCTACGTAAGTGTGTGTTTTTAGAGGTAAAGTTTGTGTTGAAATGTCAGCATCGTGTTATGTAAATTTGCTGACTGGTGTACTTTTGCTTTCGATTGTTGTGGTCAGAATTCTCATGAGAACATTTGTGTGAAGTTTCTCATGTGTTACTTCTCTACATTGCAGGCAAGACTTTGATGATGATGAAGGAAGCAAGTTGTTTAGGTACATTTGTACCAGTTTGTCCAGTTATAAAGCAAAATATGTGTTTAATCAAGTGTTTGAATTGTCTGGGCTGCTGAGATAACAGCAGTGTTTCTCTGTTTTTCCCAGGTGTGATGATGAAACGGGCGGCTCTAACAATGATAAAGAGCGCTTTGCCAGGTAGGAGGATGAACGAGGAGAAACAAATGTGTTTCAGAGCATAATAATATTGATACAGTTATTACCCTTGCTGCGCTTGCTCTTCTGTCCATGTTTTTTTTTTTTCCTTTTTTAGTCTTACACTTCTTTTTATTTTTGGTTGTGATTTTTGGGCCAGTTTTTTTAGTGGGTTGGTTTTATTTCCAGGTTTTTGGAAGAAGATCAGAGTTTTGCAGATAAGGAAAAACTAGCCAGGTATGGCCTGTACCACTGTGGAAGGCTCCCTCTCCTGCTTGTATCCATATCAATAGTGAATGCACTGATCAAATACTATCCTGTCCTGCTGGGACCCCAGCACATTGTCATTTTGACAGCACAAAATTACTGGTATATTTCACCGCTCTGTGCGTCTGTTTTGGTGCCTGTTAGAATGTCATGCTTCTTTGCCCTAAGCAGCTGGTTGTCTATTTCAACCCACCACTGTGATATGTGTCACTAACCGCTGCGCTGTGTGTGAGGGATTTCTTTCACTTTGGTAATCCCTTCCTCTTGAGCAACTTTCCTCTCTGTCTCTTTTGTCTCCCCCCTCTCAGGACATCTGAAGGGTCTTTCTCTTTCTACACTTGCCGTCTTTTGTCACACCGACTGGCCTTGAAAGACCAGGTTCTCTCGCTTTCCCACCATCATTTTGGTGGATCATTGACTACACTTTATTGTTTTGTGCGTCCATTATTTCTCTCACCCTCTCTCATTTCCATCTCTTCTTCCAGATCGGCATACTTACATTGCAACATTAACTCTAAACTCTACTCCATGTTGTCCACCTGCCTGTTTCACCCATCTTGATCCTTCCTATCCTCTCCACCTCTGCCTCCCTCCCTTGTTTCCTCACTGCAGGGAGAATCACAGTGAGATTGAGAGGCGGAGGCGGAACAAGATGACCGCCTACATCACAGAATTATCAGACATGGTGCCCACCTGCAGTGCTCTAGCACGGAAACCGGACAAACTAACCATCCTACGAATGGCTGTGTCCCATATGAAGTCTCTGAGAGGAAGTGGCAATACCAATGCAGATGGGTCGTACAAACCTTCCTTTCTCACTGACCAGGTATGAGCAATTCAAGCTGCTTTCACACATGTTCTGCAACATTACCCAGAGCAGCTGTATGTGTGAACGGTAATGTCTGAATCAGTTGAACTGCACATTGAACAGACTTTTGGAGAGTTCATGAGCAAGTGGGCGTGTTGACGACATTTCTACCCCGGCGCCATCCCTCACCTAAACCAAACGGGAGTATTTCTAGTAGGTGTGAACGAATCTCACACGGACAATCTCCACGCGTGTTCTGCATGTGTGAAAGGGCAATTCTGTACAACGTCAAGAGAATCACATCCGGACATTGTCTGGAGTTCATATATGAACGGCTCCAGGGAGAGAAATGTAGAAATCGAGGGGTTGTCAGATGTGAAACGTGTTCAGAGTAACTATTTCTGACAAGACACTACTGTTTTGTGTAGAAGTAAATTATTAATTTAGTATACAGGTTTCACAGTCACAATGTCGTTCACACTACACCTCTCTGAGTTCAGTGGAAATAGAGTGAAGGAGGAGTGAAAGTAGCACCTTTTCAAGTTTGCAGGTTTTCTCACATGGTAGTCAGTCACTATTTTCACTGACTGTCTAAATTTGTAATGTCAAAAGAGATGTTCATTTTTTTTCACCAAACTTCATACACCCTCCCTCCGGGCCATTGGTCAGCTTATTTTAATTGTTCAAAACTAAATTTGTGATTAAGCATGGGCTCTAAGTGACTGTAAGTATGTTACTCCCTCCTGGTAAAGCTGCCCGCTAGCAGGTGAAAACAAGCAACTGGCATCGTATCATGGAGACGGTCATTATATGCCCTCCCAATGAGAACAGTGTCGATATTAGTGACAAGGACCAAGGGAATTGTGTATTCTCAATTTGTAGAAAAAGAGCTATAATTTACACACAAATATCATGCTCCATGATTCACTGATCGCTCATCCTCAGTGCTTACCCTCCCTTTGATGCTTTCTGTCTAAAGGAGCTGAAGCACCTCATCCTGGAGGCAGCCGATGGCTTCCTGTTCGTGGTGTCATGTGAGACCGGTCGCATTGTTTATGTCTCAGACTCCCTGACACCCGTCCTCAACCAGTCGCAGTCTGAATGGCTCGGCTCCTCCCTTTATGATCAGCTCCACCCAGATGACACAGAAAAGCTCAGGGAGCAGCTCTCTACTGCAGAGAATAACAACACAGGTACAAAGCATTCTCAGACACTTTTAGACATTAGTAGACACATGTGCACCCCAGTACACCCATGATTGACTTAATGCACTCTCTTGTTTGCAATTTAAAGGGAGAATGTTGGACTTGAAGACAGGAACAGTGAAGAAGGAAAGCCAGCAGTCATCAGCCAGAATGAGCATGGGAGCCCGTCGATCATTCATCTGCAGAATGAGGTGTGACTCATAGTAGAAGTAATTATGCAGTTTATTATTTATATTGGTGTGTGTGAGCCTGGATGCATAAATTGTTGATGCGGTGGCCTGTTTGTGTTTAAAGGTGTGGTTCGTGTCCAGTGGAACCGTTGTCAATGAACAGACTGAACTTCCTTAGGAACAGAAACAGGTGAGCAAAACCAAACAGCTGGTTAAAAATTGTGTTAGGATTACAGCATATTAGCATACCTGGAGCCGCCTAGTAGCAATAAGATGCACGTAAACATGAATTTATTACTGGCACAGTAATAGCACTGATTTGATTTTTCAGTCTATTTTACAATTTCTTCGTTCACCTCAGGAATGGTTTGGGTGCAGCCAAGGAAGGGGAGCCCCAGTATGTAGTGGTCCACTGTACAGGATACATCAAGTCTTGGCCCCCTGCAGGTAAAACTAATAATTGTGTGGGGAATTAGCATATATAGCCATGTGTTACAATGTGTTATACATCTGTTATGATATGGCTTTGGTCTGTAAAGGACGAGTTATACTTTGTCGCCCATTTTAACACAGTTTTTGCATGTTTGTATTTATTTTAGGGGTATCATTAACAGATGATGAAGCAGACAACACTCAGGGGAGTCGCTACTGTCTAGTTGCTATTGGGAGATTACAGGTATAACGGATGTCACTTATTTGGGGAGGTGCACATGTGTATTTTGTGCTCAAGCAAGTTATGATGATGATGAAATCATTTGTGACTAATTAAATGTTCTTTATTGAGAAGTATGTGGTTGATGTAAAGGAGAAAGAAGTTCTGCAATTGTGGCAATGAACCTTTCGCTTCTGATCTGAAACCTTCCCTGTAAATTGTGTAATCTCTGACCCCCACATCAACAATACAAGAATAAAATTGCCTTAGCTGGTGGGAGAAAAAAAAACGAACGCCTACCATAAGGCAGTACTTTATGGTCACAATCTTCAGTCTTATCTGAAGTGTATTACAACTGATGTTTGCACGGTTACGCTGTGTTTAGAAATATTCTTTTGTCCTGGTACCTGATTTGCTGAGTTGCAAAACTTTGATAATATTTATAACTTTTGAATAACAATTCAGAACAAGAAACTCATTCTCTTAATGTTTCGTCCATAAATGAGATTCATGCACTGTGTGATTTTAAATAATCTAACTTTTTTCTTTTTCCTTCTTCAGGTGACTTGTTGCCCAAGTGACACAGACATAAACAGCATCAGTGTTCCAGTAGAGTTCATCTCACGCCATAACTGCCAGGGCATGTTCACCTTTGTGGACCACCGCTGCATGGCCACTGTCGGCTACCAGCCGCAGGTAAGCATTGCAACTGCTGGAAATGTCACGTCCAGATGGCGTTAATGTCTTCTGGGATAATAGTGGTTGTATTATCTGCTGTTTGTTGCAGGATTTACTTGGTAAGAATATTCTCGAGTTGGCCCACCCAGAAGACCAGGGCTTACTGAGAGACAGCTTCCAACAGGTAGGACGGTCTGAATATATGCAGCTTTTTGAGGACTCATTTTTATTTCTGCTTAACTCTTGTTTTTGTAATACCACATCACTGTGTTTACATGCACTTAAAAGACTACTCTTGCGATTTAGCTTCTGTAACATTGTCAGACACAAGATGGCCACTTGAAAAAAAGAGATTAAAATCAATGCAATAGAACAAGAGTTATGTTTTTTATTGCGTTTATTCTTCCTCCTTCAAACTTCTCTTTTTCCGTCCAAACCTAGCACGTACATAACCCACAATGCGACTCGACTCAATTTACGTAGCTGTACAGATTTGGGTGTGTTATGTTTAAGGGTGTAACGATTCTGAAACCAAGACCAATACTGTGATACAAATGTCCACGATCTCATGTCGTGGAACGGGGCTATAGAGACCTGGTATGATCACTTCTTTCCTTCTTTCAATTCTTTTAAATTTGCAAAGTTGTTGTCTCGTTGTCTTCAGCTCTAACTGCCGCTGATTCAAGACATCACTTGAGGCAGTGGGGAAAGAATTGCTGTGACAGTAGTGTGTCATAATGAAAAAAGGGGAATACACATAGTAACCTTTTATTTTCAGTAAAATATGAAGTAAAGTCGAACTAAAACTGAAACTGATCCTAAGTAGCTGCTGTAGTGTTTTCCACAAAATTTCATTCTATTTGTGGTGGTAGCTGACCGGGGAGGCGGGGGCCATTTTTAAATTATTATTAGATAATATCATATATATATATATATATATATATATATATATACATATACAGTGCTCCACTGCAAATATTTTAATCGCAAATTATTTTTTGACAAATGAATAACTGAATAATAGTGTTCACGGAAAATATAAATACAGCATTATGAGTGTTTGGCATGTTGGACTTGTGACCTCAGGTGGTGAAGCTGAAGGGCCAAGTTTTGTCAGTGATGTTTCGGTTCCGCTCCAAATCGAGAGAGTGGATCTGGATGAGAACCAGCTCCTTCACCTTCCAGAACCCATTTTCAGAGGAGATTGAGTATATCATCTGCACCAACGTCAATGTCAAGTGAGTCACACTTTGTAGACTGATTTTTTTTTTTTTTTTTAACCAATACAGGTGATTATGTAACAGTATTACACAATCAAATACAGCACATAATGAAACCATTGATGTGGTGAAATGTAACTGTTGGGAAAGATCCCTCTGTCTGAGTGATTACCTTTCACCCCCAATCCCTCTTCTTAGACCATTACTGCAACCTCCATGAATAAATCACACACTGATCACTCTCTCCCTACACCTCTCCTCTGCACCCGTCTCTCATTGTGGGGCAGTAGAAACTCGACTCAGGACCCCCTCACTCCTATCTCCTCCCCAGGGGGTTTGCTGCCCCCTTCCTTGGGTCAGAGCAGCCCAAGCGGCCCTCCTGTAGTGCTCAGCCCGGGGCAGGTGGCCACCAGGTGAGATCAGCCCTGACCTGACTGTTGTCCCCCTGCATGGGAGAACGGGGGGTGCTTCTTCATGGGAGACTACTGCTGTTTCTAGCAAGCTATCGTCCTTCTGGTTCTGTTGTCATTTCCCACCCTGAGTGATTCTTCTCTCCATTTTATTTATCTCTGTTGCCCTGTGGCGTTGGAAAAATATAGGTGTGGGCTATTAAGAAGCATGTCTTATAGTTGTTTTCATATAGTGAATAGTAAAGAGATCAACTTTTAACAGGTGGTGTAGCATGTTAGCAGTATGTATTTAAATAACAGGCCCTTCTCTGCTGAAGCTTGTCACTCTCTTCCTCTTCTGTCCTCCTTTTTCTTTTGTTGCCATGGTGACCAGTGGCGGGTTGAGTGCTATTTTGCCAGCAGGTGTTTGGGATTTCTCACTCAACAGTGGAGGGCATGGAAATGGAGATGAGGCTATTTTAGACTAACTTCAAATAAACACTCTTTCTCTCACTCTGTTTTTCCCTTTTCCAGGCAGTTCCAGCAGCAGCAGCAGGCTGAGCTGGAGGGAGGCGGAGCCAGAGATGGTCTGTATGAGGCAGGACCAATTACCCTCTCACAGGTTAGGCACATGAATGTACTTGTCCAGTCTGAACAACTCTGTTCTTAAAACTGTGGTTACACGTTCTTTCATTTTAAGAAGAAACAAAGTATGACCAGTGACGGTACAACACTGTACTTCCCCATACGAAGTACAACACAGATATAACTAGTAAACATCGAGTCCAACAGTAAAACACGTAATAGTTGCAGTAACCCAACAATTAGCTAGAATGTTACATTAGCACCACATTAGCCTCAAAGACCTAGTATGACTAGATTTCTCATCACTAACAGAAAAAAAGAAAATACCTCAAATTACAAACAATCAGTAATCAATAATAGTCCTGCGAAGGTATTTTTGTGGAATAGATAAAAGATGCGTACCACTATTTGCTACCACTAGGAATTCCTAGTGCTGCACCCGGTTACACACATGAAAAGTGACAGAAATTGTTGTGTAAGAGAGCTAAAGAGAGAAGTTCAAACCCTGGCAAATCGTAGAGCGGTCAGAGACAAAACTGTCCTTTCAGATTAAAATGAATGTGATTTACCTCACGAGGGCTGCAACCTCCAAATGATGATTGATTAATTATTAACAATTTTATTCTCCATTGATCTGCTCATCGTTTTCTCAATTAATGGTTTGGTTTATGTAATGTCTTTAAATATAAAGTCAAAATGTCTTTTGTACCACCAACAGTTCAAAATCCAAAGACATTCAGTTTACTATTAAAGCAATAAAAAAACAGCAAGTATTCACATTTCAGAACCTTAAAGTCATTACTTTTTAATCAACTGTCCAGACTAGTTGCAAATTAATTATCTGTTGATCAATTAGTTGACTAATTGTTATCACTCTTCGCTTGACTTGTTAGCTTGAATTGTTAAAAGTTTGGCAGTTGTGTCTTCTCCTACTATGTTGCAGCCTCCTTCTTCTGTTGTGACTGTCATTAAATATATTAACTTAATATTAAATATCATTGTAGATGTGTGTTAATCTCAGGTTCAGGTCAGTTCTTCACCACTTTAAGAATTTTGGAGTGTGATGGCTGACTGATAATTTTGGTGGTCCTCAGATGCCAGTCCAGCCGGTGCAGCCTGTGACTGCTGCAGGACCAGACCACAGCAAGACCCTTGAGAAGCCAGAGCTCTACTCCGCCCTTTTTCAAGGCCCAGATCAGTCTAAGGGCATTCCCTCCACCTCCACTCCCTCCACACAGATTTACCCTCCAGCCAACAACTTCACTGCTAGTCGATCCAGTGATGCTTACAGGTAGGAAGTCTTATTTGTGCATGTCTTTGCATGTGTTTACATGTACAACAGATCTTAAACCTCAAGGCAATACTTCCTCTAATAGCTTTGTCAATTAAACATCTTCATCACGGGGCCTTAGTGCGAGGTTTGCTCAGTCGTGTGTTTGTTGTCACATGGAAACACATACAGATTTATTGGAGATCTCTCATACAAACAACATGACACAGTGCAGAAACAAGTGTTTGTTGGTGCCTCTAGTTTATCCTGTTATTTTCAGAACTGACTTAATGAGGTTATGTTGTTAATTTGGAGGTAATGAGGTTATTATTCACTCTAAACTATATGAACAGCCACAGTGATTCCTGGCTGTAGTGGGAACTAATAAATTCACATGTTTATATAACCTGCTTTGTCTAAAGATTTGCCTGTCGGATCACATGGGCACTGTTTCTGTATGATATTGGCTGATGTACAACAACAACTACCACATTCCCACATGTGCTGTAAGTGGGTGCAGATGTTGCCTTTATTATGGCTCGTTCAGAATGAATTCCTGAAAGCATGTACAAAATGTTTCAAGTAGCTGTTACGCTGACTTTAAATACAGTTTGCTTGCAATCACAGTGCATTTTTTGAGAGAGGTGGTTTCCATGTTTATTTCAACAGGGTTCCTAACATGTAGGATAATGGGAACAGTTTTATTTCATTTTCAGAGCTCTCACTCTGCTCACTCTTCTCTGCAGGCCAGTCAATATGACTCCGCAGATGGCACAGCCAACCCACTCAGCAGGACAGATGCTGGCTCAGATGTCTCGTCAGAATGGAGCCCCGCAGTCCGTTACCCCTTCCAGCACTGGCAGCCCCCTCCATGGAGGACCAGCAGGAGGATGGCCTGGAGCTGGAGCTAGACCACAATTTAATAACCAGGTAAGCCAGGAACAGGATTCATGGTCTGATTTTGCGCATCTTCATTGGCATTTCAAGTCAGTTTTTATTCACAAAGGAAAGATACTTAATATAATGACACTTCTATGTGTCTCCTCCAGTTACTGATCACATTCACATATTTAAAGTGGCAACCTCAAAGATTTCAGCCCTCGTTGATTAAGCAACACCTGTTGTTTCTGGCAGTAACAGGAAACGCGTTTTGATACTACAGGTCACAGAATTCTGGGGGCAGCTAAACAAACCATTGTCGTTTTAATAGAGAAGTCAGAGCAGAACACTTGGCCTTTTTCCATCATTCTGTGAGCAACCATGATCTGATTCTACGCTGCACGTGGCTCAAGATATTGCGATATAATCAGTGGGCCACAGCCTCAGTCACTGTTATGTTACCTTATTTGGTGATAAGTAGCGACTTAATGGACATTTATTTCATTGATCCTGCCCAACTTCTAGTCAGTAAATTGAGTTACTCTTTCATTTCTAAGCAGCAGGTGGCTCCTCAGGCCCCAAAAACCATGTCTCCACCATTTGCTCCCATGGGAGGATTTGGAGGTGGCTCTTCCAACTCTTTTGGCCAGATGCCTACAGGTGCTGCTCCCACCCCCACCAGCGGTGCCAACTACCCACAAATGAATGCTCGTGCCAGCCTCAACACCAACGGTTATGGTAGGTTTTGTGCATATATGTTGGAATCCATGTGTCTGTGTTTATACTGGGACATCCTCTCACCCCTCCGTTCTCTGTCTCAGATGGCTCTCAGTCAGGGGCACAGTTCCCATCTCGAGCAGCCGAGGCAGTGTGGCCCCAGTGGCAAGGCCAGCAGCACTCACAGAGTAATGCAGAGCAGCATCCTCATGCTCAGGGCAACCAGCAAGACATATTTCCTGTGAGTGATACAAACTTAACCTCTCAAGCATTCACATTACTCTCCCTTTCTCTGTCACTTAAAAATACCTTTCTTTGTCTCTCTTCTTCTGATTCAGGATGTGTTGTCTATGTTGGACCAGCCTGCCAACTTCAACGGTGATGACTTTGAGATTTCCATGTACCCTTCCTTTAACGAGTGACCTGGTGAATACTGTTCTGCTGGTCCACCTAGTCTTCTCGACTGTTTTTGCCGTCACTCTTTCTTATATCTTTCGCTCTTCTGCTCCTGTTTTCTTCCTGCTCCTGAGAGTAGCACTCTTCCCTTGCTTCGCATGGCTTGAACTGCACTGCCACAAGCCAGTTAAGGATGGAGGGATATATCTGATTGCAGATATATAGGAAAGGAAAATCAAGGATTTGCTACTGACTAAAAGATCATTATTTTAACAATATTCCAGCCATTGTAAGAGAAATCTCTAGCTAGCACTGCCCAAAGCTCAACAACCTATGTTGTAGATATGTGAGATATATATATAAATATATAAAAGCGCACAATCACACAACCACACTTGAATAGACTGCACAAAAACACTCTTACATTCTGGTAAAAATACATAGGAAGTAAACACACACACAAACAAAGGCCTTTTATTCTAATATATTCCTGGTTTTTCTCAGGCATTGATGAAGAGTGTATTTTGCTGTTTTACCCGTTTAGCATGTAGACTAATCACACCAATCATTGATTTAAACTCTCAGGAAATTGCAGGGATATACAGCTTTGGTGATTAAGAAAAAAATCTAAGCTGTTGCACGCAAACCACCAATGTCTGTGCTAACTTCACTCACAATTTTAAACCCACAGCATGTCTCTGCATGTATGTCAGCACTGCTTTCACGGAGCGCTTCTACATTGTGTAGATTTATATAGAGTACAGTTTTCTATGTACATTGGTGGCTTCACCTATAAATTTTAATTATTTAGTTTTTCCTCTTAAGGAACATTTAAGGTTTTTTTTCTTCATGGAATGGTGTACTCAAACAACTCAGACACACAGTGTTAAAATGGCTACATACTGTTTGTCTAGGTGCCTGTTGGAAATGTATACAATCTATTTTCCTTTGCTTACATATACATATATACAGTATGCATGTGTGGTATGTATGTTAAATGGATGCGTACAGTGTCATTATCAACTTTAACACAGTCATAGGTTTTCCAACTTGCTTGATTTACTTCTTCCTGTCATCCTGCATTACCCTGTACCAAGTATGGGCTTTTTGTACTCCTTTTGTAAAAGAAATTAAAAAAAAATCACACAGCAATAATTAACAAGCAGGAATTGTGTACTTTTAAAGCCATTCTTTATTGTTATAAATGTTTTCCTTGATTAATGTTATTTTGAATTGGAGATGTGGAAGTAATGTTTGATCTAATTATATTTTACCCTAGTATTTTATTGTTTTTTCAAAACTTTTAATGATCACTTAAGTTCTCCGTTGCCCTTTTCTGATCTGTATGTTATTAATGGTTTGATCAGGGTATTCAGGATTAAAATGGAATAAACGGAGCTTAAAGCAAGATGATATAGAAGTGAGAATGTCCCAGAAGATTTTTCTCGGTGTTTTGTCCTGTTGTTTGTGACAAACATTTGGATTAGGACTGAATCTTGGCCAATAAGATCCAACTACCTGTGTTTTACAATCAGTTTTTGGTAAGTTTGTATTTTAGGAGAATGTTGTGGGATGAAAGATAATGCTCCTAAAAATATTTAAGTTTTAAATGTGTGGTATTAGTTTAAATTTGACCCTTTTTAATTGCAGTTTTCCATTGTTTGAGTTTAACACTCATGACAACAAATCATGTAACTGTATGTATACCCATGTTGATAATTGTCTGGTTTTCATCTACAAAAGGATGTTGGTGACTGTGTTGTCTTTGTTATTGTTGAAAACCTTTTCGGTTGCTCTGTATCCAGGTTTTTTTTTCCAATGATGTGAACTTTTATCACTCATAGAAACACAAATATATAAATATACTGTATATGTATATGAAATGTTAAATGAGAGAATGTTTGGTTTTTGTATTAAATTGTTATATTGTCAAAAATGAAATGGTTGGTCTGCTATTTGTAGTGCACAGACTTATTTTCAGGTATAGTGGCTCACAGCAGAGTTAGTCAGTCCACAGTATCATTTAATCCTTAATCACAAAGTTATATATTGTTCATGATGGGTGCTTATCAGTGCACTTCACTGATCACTTTCATGCAAGCGTCATGGCTGTTTTCAGTTACATCCATGCATGTCTTCACTTCCTTGAAACAGTTTTATGTTCTTAACTGTTGAAGAAACACAAGCCAGCTTTTCTTTGATTGGCCTGTATCTGTTTTCTTCCCCCTTTCTTTGTATCGGTGAAGATGTGAAGAGATCAGTGGGTATCTACTAGGATCAGTTTCCGCCTTCGTCCTTCCCTCATCTCTTTCACAGCCTGGGGGTGAAAACGGATGGAACTGATGCTAGTACTGGTCTAAGATAGGTTTACTATGTCGGCTATACCCCGTTTGGATTGCACTTGAGTGACGTCTTGTGCTGTAAATCTTGTCTTGCCAGTGTTATTTCAATACATTCACACTCCTCTCCCAGCTTTTTGTCCAGATCTACTGTTATTTGCATAGAGTCACTGTGAGTCACTGTGCTCTTAACTTGTGTGTGTCTCTGGTGGCATCAGAATACAAGCAATCTGCATTTTTTTTGGTCAGGATCAGTTTCCGACCGCTCTCAAGTGGATTGCCACTAAGGCGTCATATCCTCTTTCTCTTCCTCAACCAGTTTGTTTTCTCTTTTGCTTCTTGACCAATCAGTTCTCTTATTTTCCATGACCTTTAGGCCATAAAATAACCTACACCATGAGTATGTGTGTATGTGTAGAGTTCAGTATAAATAGAGCTGTACACCACAATTGCATTATAATGCCTTAAAAACGTGTGTATGGCTGCATCTTTCTGTCATGTTGACATGTGTCCTTGTACTGACCAGATATCCAGTGACTCTTGTTAAGGTGTCATCTCCTGTAAAGGTCTCATGTCCTGAAGAGACCAGAGAAATGCCTGGCCGTTCTAATCTCAGGAACGGCCTGGTCGTTACCAAACTCCTTATTAACTATTCATGCAGGACACAGGTGCCAAATAGGGCTCCATGTGTCCACAAATCCATCCTATCTTTTGGAGGAGGACAGTCGCCTAGGTGTCAATGCTGCGAGAAGAAAAAGATACCGAGACACAGAGGAAAGGATTGTGGGGGTTAGTTTGGGATTCTCAGGAAGAAACTGCAGTGGCATGAAGGATTGTCTGTAAACATCAACTTAGGAACTGGAGAAGTCCATACAGATAAATATATGGTGGTGGAAGTCGGCAGATGAGACGTCTTTCTTTGGAGTTTGTGGATTTGTCAACATGGACCCACCGATCCTCCCCGTGGCCCGGCTGGAAGTGGATGTGGACCTTGGGTTTGCTCTCTTCTTCTTCTTCCTCCTGTGCTTCTTCTTGTTGGTGACCATTATCCGCTGTGCTCAGATGGTGCTGGACCCGTACAGTGCTATCTCTGTTACTACATACCAGGAGGAGCAAATGGAGGACTGATGGAGACCAGAGACCTACGCATCATTAAAGAAAAGCACATGATCCTCCAAAAGGAGTGACGACAAAAATGATTTGCCACAACCCACAGAGTATTTAAGGCTTCTCTTATGACAGAGCCAGCCTGGTGGAGATGTTTCTGACTCTATTTTAATTTTCATATAGTTTCTACCTAACTGACATTTTGTATTAAACAGCGGTCAACCTCAGTATCCATAACTTCAAATGATGTAAGTATATAATGTACAGTATTTAAGTTTTATTAAAGTTTAGTTTTGTCTGTGCTTATGACTAACATGAGATATCCATGATTTAGAATTTAATTAAAAGCTAACATGTGAGTTGTCATATGATTGATATATATCTATAATTATTTCTTAGATTGTTATTTTATTCATACACATCCCACAATGCAAAATGGTCAAACATCAGGTTCCAATTATATCAAGAAAGATATTTGAGATGCTCATTTCTATTACTTAGGATTTTTTAAATCTTTAAACAAAAAGCCAAGCTTTTGACTAGAACTGAAGAAACTGAAAACCCTCAGGTGATTACAAAGATTATATGTGGTCTATTCATCAGTGCAAATTTTACATTGGAATAAGTGCTGCTTGATACAGACAGAGGCAAATGCCCTCCCTTCCACGCTAATAGAGTGCAGATGTTTCCAAGTTCTCAATGTTTGAACTATAATACAAAACAGATGTTCTGTTCTTTTCCCCAAATTTTGTCACAGTGTTTTGAAGCATTTGTGGAAACTTTCATGCAAGTTGCTTGTTATTGAGCAAATTAAATCAACCTTATACCTCGTACGTGTCAGTAATTCATCGGCAATGGGTCTTTGCATAGAGGCAGAGTTAGGTAGCCTAAGTATCATGAGTTTATCTGCTCCCTCAATCATCTTCTAAGGCAGTGGTTCTCAGTGAATCAGTGAATAGTAATTACTAATTAATAGTAATTTAAAACTGTTGGCTAGAAACAATGCATAAAGTGCCAAAATAAGTCACAGAACTGCCTTAAACACAGTCTTGAAAAAGTAACACCACAGTTTATTAAAGCCAATTGTTTAACCACTAAAAAATGTTTCAGTGTCTTTTTGTTTACTCCAGTGCTACAATATGGTTTCAAAGCCTGCATTAAACACCTTTAGAGCAACAAAATTACACCTACTGCTCCTATAATGAATCAATGAATGAAACCTTCGTAATTACTCACTCACTTTAGGGAATTTTGGTAGTTTATGGGAAATAAAGCAGACACTTACAGTAATAAATCCAACACTGGCGACAGATTGATTGACACATTCTGTGAGTTCCTGGAGTTAAGAACCTCATCAGAAAGTGTATTTAAAAGGGGCAGTTGGTTAATTAATGTCCCCACTGTTCATTTTAATTAAGCCCCATATGCAGTATTGTAGAGCTTGGTTGAGTTAACATGTGCTAAACAACAAATAGCACTAACATTAGTTAATACTGCCAATTAATTGGGGTGGGTTTATTTCAGTATCCTTGGCCATGGAAGTATTAGATAAATGATTAGAAATTTGGGTGCCACTGTCCTGGATGTGCAGCAGGGTTCTTTCAATTAAACGGATAACCCGGGTGGGCGGAAACCTTTATTCTTTCACAAAATCTAAAAGCGCTTCATAACACCGCCCTCTTCGAATACGCTGGGCTGCAGAGCATGCGCCCCTCATTGTAGCTAGCAACATAGTATTAGCTTGCTAACCTCATATTTGCTGGTGGACAAGATGGAAAGCAGTGAGGGGTGAGTGATGATTGCTGTTGCTAAATTGAGTTTTACTTGTGCCGTCTCATGTGTCTTTGGGAGAAATACCAGAGGACACAAGGTTGTTTGTTTTCTAGATACCTGCATCAGTCAGTCAGCAGTAGGGACATTTTCTAATGCTAATGCTAGGCTAACATGCTAGCCTGCTTCCCGTGTATGAAACCTCAGTTTGTTATCTTTTAGCTCCCATGTTTGCCCAGAATGTGTCTCAATAAAGTGCCAATGAAGCTGTAGATGGTTAAGTTAGCAGTTACTCTGTTAGCCTGGAGGTTATCATGGGATTAACGGAATTTTGGCTTTCAAGTTGCCCTTTGTTGTGCTAACCAGTAGCAGGATACCCTCAAATGCATGCTCTGCAGCTGCATTCAAACTAATTACACCGGCTCATAGTTTTATATTAAATAGATAATATTTATAATTGTCAGCCTTTGTGTGAGAGGGCGCTCAATATATTTCGCTTAGATGGAAAAATTGGTTTGTACAAATGTGTCAGTCCTGTCCATGGTGCAAGGTCTCAACCTGCAGACTAGCTTCACACTAGATCATCTCACAAGCTTGCATTGCACGCATTGATGCTTTAAAGGTAGCGATCCAGTGTTTCCACCACAGAGGAGCATGTATTGTATCATCACACAAATAAGGTAGAATCAGTAAATCTGAAAACCTCTTAGCTGCACTGAAAAGCTGCACTGCTGGGTTGACACATGATCAGACATTAACTAATTGTTTATTGTTTATGTTTGGAGATTATGTGGATTTGAAAGACATTAGTATGCATTTTTATGGGATTTGCGTGATGTATAGGACAGTGTATACAAATACACATTCAGTTGTCAGTTTATTAGGTACACCTAAATAAAATGAATACAGTGTAATACAGGGTGTAGTTTTTAGTGCTGCTGAACTGTATTGTGTCATAAAGGTAAGGTGTTTAACTTATCTTCAATATATATATATATATATATATATATATATATACATATATAAAAGGTCATGAACTTGGGTTTTATTGAAGACTGCATTAGTTTTAATTAGGTGCACCAAATAGACACGTCAGCATATATCACAATATGACAAATATATGCAGAGTTTATGTTGATGTGTAAAACAATGAATTGTGTTTCTATGTTGTGTGTCCAATCAGAACAAACTCTTTGAATGTGTATAAGAAAGCTTCAAAAACGGATGTTGTTAGTTTTTAATTATGATTTTCTCATGTCATTCATTTGGATGAAAGAATTTTTCAAAGCCATAACATGATTAAAAAACAAATGTAATCTCAACATGCTTCATATAAAAGGCAAATAATCTGTTATTGAACTGTAGCTGAGCCATAGCTGCAACTAATGAATATTTTCTGTATGGATTTGCCAACAGATTTATTCAAACTAAATGATTGGGTGCTTGGTCAAAAAAAGCAAAGATGACAACTGCCAACCAATTTTTTTTCAATAGGCAAAAGTCCTGTATGAATGTGTGCTTATTTCTCTGCATATTTACCTACAGTATGTGGCCAACACTTAGTTCCCAAAGATATTTCATGTACCACAACATGACATAGGAAAAAAATAAGTGAATTCTCACATTTAAGAATCTTTAACCAGCAAATGATTTGATCTGATTAAGGCCAGATACAACATCCTTTCCTATCAAGATTTATGTGTAGACATTTCAAATGATGTTTACATGTATCGTTTCTGTCTGTCTGTCTCTCTTCAGGATGGAGGTGGAGGGCTGGGACTCCAGTCTGGAGGAAGAACTGGGCGTTTCTCTGGATGAGCTGAAGAAGTGGATTGAAGAGGCTGTGGAGAAGAGCGAAATTGTGCAGAAGAAAAAGGCTCAGCTGACAGAGCTCAAAAAATGGGTGGAGCAGAAAGAGAAGGATGAGGCGATGACAGAGATGCTTCTCAGTGATGCCAGCCAGTGAGTACGAATTAACCTGTTTATTTAGTTAATTAAGTGAAGTATATTTTTAGCCATTAAACAGTATTTATATAGGTCTACAACCCAATTGTATACCTACAACTTTCTTTATGTGAGTGTTTATTATTTATTGATTAATGTTTATGTCTTATTGGTTCTTAGCATGGGAACTATGTGGATAATTGTGGTACTTTTTGGAACTACATGCCATTCATTGAATCGTTAAGGTAGTACGATGCAAAAAGGGGAGTCTGTAATGTTGAGAAACACTAAAAGTCAACGCTTACAGAACCACTGTTCAGAACTTGCAGGTGCTTTGACAGCACTTTGGGCGTCTATAGAACAATTGTTTTGATTGTTGTGTTTAAACCAGATGTTGAATCAGCCCAAGCAAAACATGGAAAATGCATTAGGTAACCAAGCCACATGGAGCCAAGGATTTAGCATACACAATATCCAACAGATCTCTCTCTCTCTCCTGGTGGAAAAGATGATTAGTGCTGCAACAATTACTCAATTAATTAATTGGCAGATAATAAACTAGCAACCAATTTGATAATTGAGCAATTGTTTGGGAGAATTTTAATCTATTTGTCACACATGATAGTAAACTCAATAGCTTTGGATTTTTGGACTGTGGGTGAGACAAAACATGACATTTGAATACATCATCTTGTGCTGTGGAACATCATATTTGATATTTATCATGGTTTTCTGACATTTTATAGACAAAATGATTATTGATTATGATTGATAATGAAATAACGATTGCTAATTGCAGCTCTGCAAATGATTACACTATCTTTATGTTAATTTCTCATAATAGAGACCAAATAACAGATCACAAGAATGTTGTGGGTTCAACGTGTGATGGCGGTTTGTACATGGAGATACACAGGTCCAACATTTTTTCTCTAATAATACCAATTCTGAAATCCTCATCTCAGAACATTTTCCAAATACAAAGGACCAATCTGATACTTTTCCTCTAATTTAAAATCTGTAAACCGCACTGCATGTAACTGATTGCAATCATTCTTATGGAAGGTAACATGCTACCAGGGTTTTCTGTGACTAAAACCTCAACTATAGGGTCAGAAGCAGTGCCAGTATAGAGCCACTGGACCAGACTGTTGGATTCCCAGTTGTACAGTAAAGGTTACAGGCTGACATTTTCTGCCTCACTCTTCCTCAGGTCCATAGTGGAGTGTGAGAAGCTGGTAAAGGCAACTTACCAAAAGAATGGTCTTGTTTACCGGGAGAGCAGCTCAGAGGATGAGGGCGGTGGAGGAGGGGTGTTGTCCTCTGAGGTTATTGAAATAGACGACGATGATGACGATGATGTCATTGCTGTTGGCTGTTGTAAGTTTTGTATTTTTCATATGAGAACATTTATCATTCAATGCTACTATAAAATGGCAGGAAGAAATTAGTTTTTTTTTTTTTTTCTCTCTTGATTTCTCTTTTTCTTCACAATGTTTCAGTGGTTCCTCCAAAGAAGCCTGTCACTACAAGCAAAGATCCAGTGGTGAGAGAAAGCAGTTTTATTATATTGATCTGTATTTCCTCTTCATTCCCAGATGTTCATTTTAACGTGTGTGTTTATTGTTGTACTACTGATACTGTAGGTTGTCTACCATAATGATGCAGTCTCTGGGCCAAGCAGAAAATATATATACCAATGAATGAATGAATGAATGAATAATATACAAACCTTTTATTGAAACTTGATCTGTGATACTGGAAGATATTATAGGTGCAAAAAAACCCCCAACAATTAAGGAGCATTACATTAATGAAAGCATGTGGTATGTGTTCCTATGTTCAGAATTACATGGAAGTAATAACCTGTAGATGCATTCTTATTTCTCTAAGTTTGTTGAAAATAAATTATTATTATAAATTATTATTATAAAAATAATTTCCTGAAATGTTGAAGAAATCATTGAGAAAATCATATAATAGCATGCAAGATATTTTGCATGTTGACATGACAAATCCTTGGTCTACTCCCTGAGTCAGACACGGACAGCTGCTTTGTGAGACAGACTTGTGAAATGCTTACCATTGAAACAATAGATATTGTGGGTTTGGCATCACAAAGATAAGAGGAAACACTGACTGCTCACTATGTGCAGATGATGAGTTATTTCCTGTTTATTTGTTTTGCCAGTTAAAAGAGGCCTCTGCAGCTCTACAGAAAACCTCTCATCAGGTGCAGAAGTTGGTCCAAATGGTCAACAAGCCTTCACCAGGTACTCAATTGCTTCGATCTCCAGGACACCCTCCATCCCAGTCAGGTGAGCACACACAATCCCTAGGATTGTCAGATACATCATACCTGTGTGAGAGTAGTATATATTTGACATTAAAACTGTGTGTGTGGCTTGTCTACCCTCCAGGTATTCAGGGTTCTGTTCCAGCAGTGTTTGTGTCACAGGTTTCATCTCAGTCCATGGCCCAGCCAAACCCAAATATGGCAGAGGATGAGCTCAGAGTCGGGATGAGCATTCTGGGAAAGAAACGCACCAAGACCTGGCACAGAGGCACCCTCGTTGCTATCAACCCTGTTGGTGTGTGACCTGAACATTAACGTCTTCTTTTAGGTTCTTTAGTGTTACTTTAAAATGATGTTAAACGTTCAAGATACAGCTTGACTATTTTTATTATTATCAACTGTGTGTAGTTTATGCTTGAACTTTCTCGTTCTTCTCTGTCATTGAAACTACTCACCCTCTGTCCATATTCAGGAAATGGTATATTCAAGTATAAAGTGAAGTTTGATAAAGGAAAGAGTCTGCTGTCTGGAAATCATGTGGCTTTCGACTATAACCCCACCCTGGAGAGTCTGTATGTCGGAGCCCGTGTAGTGGCCAAGTACAAGGACGGAAACCTGGTGTGGCTCTATGCTGGAATAGTAGCAGAAATGCCGAACAACAAAAACCGCATGAGGTGGGTGGACAAAGCTAAAGAATGGGGAAACTAATGGGGGGCCAATATCAGTATTTCAGAGTAAAAAAAATCAGATAATTCAACATTCATTTTCTTTCACATGTGCATACATGCATAAACAATTTGAACCATTACATTTAGTTATTAAAGAATTGTGTTTGCACTTCAAAATACATTGGTTTCTGCTCACCAGTGGTTAAACTATGTAATTCAAGTATACAGTATTTGCAAATACTGATATATCTCTGACAAGCTAGTTGGTCAGGCTCTAGTTGATATCTTTGTTGTATGTGTTTTAGGTTTCTAATATTCTTTGATGATGGTTATGCTTCATATGTGACACTACCTGAGCTCTATCCTGTTTGCCGACCATGTAAGTGCACAGTTCTCTTATCTTCTCCTTCCTTTTTGTAATCCATAAAACCCAGTATATTCTACTTTGAAGTAATTTTACATAAAAAGTGCCAATTTGTGGTAAACTGATCAATAAAAGAATGAGATAATTCTTGTTTTCACAGTAAAGCGTACTTGGGAAGACATAGAGGACGGATCATGTCGAGACTTCATCGAGGAGTACATCACTGCCTATCCCAGCAGGCCTATGGTGCTCTTAAAGGTCGGCCAGATAATCAAGACAGAGTGGGAGGGAACCTGGTGGAAGAGCAAAGTGGAGGAGGTGGATGGCAGCTTGGTCAAGATCCTCTTCTTGGTATGTCTGCATCAGAACTTGGGGGGGGGGGGCTAGATAGCTGTAACAAACGATGTGTTCATTGCCAGGATCCACATCAATTATAAAGAAATGTACTGGATGATATTTTACTTATGATTCCAGCGTTTGACAGAGAATTATCTTCTCGTGTCGTTTGAGCAGGATGATAAGAGGAGTGAGTGGATCTATAGAGGCTCCACCAGGTTGGAGCCAATGTTCAACCTGAAGATGACCACAGCCAACACTCAGGAGAAGAAGCTGGCTGGCCAGCAGAGGACACGACCTAATATGGGTAATGTACACATTGTACTGTTGTACTACTTGTTTTAACTTTGCACAGTTAATTTGGGTCAAAAAAACATTTCAGCCACTATGATTTGACATTTTAATACAGACATATTGTGTGTTTTTAGACATTTAATTTTTTCTTTATTTCTTGCTGTTCATTTCTAGGGGCGTTGAGGAGTAAAGGCCCAGTGGTTCAGTACACAAGTGACGGACATGTTGGAGCTTCTCCTGCCAAAACGCCGCAGGCCACACTGAGTCAGCCTTCACAGACACCACAAAATCAACAACATCAACAACATCAACAACATCAACAGCATCAACAGCGTCCACAACCCCCACAGCCCCAACAAACACAACAAACCCAACAAAGCCCTCAGCCTGTACATCCTGTACAACCTCCACGTGTCGAGTGAGTGATGCTTACTAAACCTCTGACACTCCTATTGCCACTTTGTTTAAAGGTGTATACCTTACAAAAAAAGCTGATGCAGAGGAAGAACTCACCTTTTGATGGAATAATCTCTGGCTAAGGGCTGCCTTCTCAAAGGCTCAGTTAAAGCTTCATCCTTGGTTTTATACAATATCTAGACAGTGACCAAAACAGACACCAAGAAGAAGATGACCTTGCAAGAATGGAAGGATTTTCTTTCATTCATTTGAGATACTGCACTGACACAGCTGCTACCTTGCTTTTGGCCACTTCTAGCAACAAACTGAAGAGAAAACATTGACATATATCGCCTCATGAAGTTGTGACGAACTTGTTAGCAACATTTGCATTCATTTGGAGTCGTGTTTCTGATGAATTTAAGCACTATATTCACTCTCTCTTTTAGCTCCACCAAATCCTGATGGAGGTTGAAAACCATGAAATTAAAAACCATGAGCTTATTCAAACAGGCTCTGTAGATCTGAGAGGAAAACCATGGCCAAGTGATAAGTCTCTGTGGGCTTAAGCAACAACTCTCTTATTACATGTTACTTTTATGCTTTAATAGTGAAAAGATATTGATCAGTGCTGCTGGAAACCAAGGCGATTTGACAGGATGTAAGAAGATCTGATATTGATTATTGATAGTATTTTTTTCTCTCCTTGCTATCTTCAAGCAATAAACATCAGATGGCGAAGAAGAGTACTTCTCCGTTTGTCCCTGGCGTGGGAGGCACACATGCCTCTAAAGTCATGCAGGCTCTTTCCCCCAGTCCCAGCAACCTGCCGAGGTGAGTTCACTTTATTGTATGACCTTATAACCTGCTGCTTATAATACACAAGAAAAGAAGAGCGCTGTAGAATGTGATCTTGTCTTAGACATGTGATGTTTTTAAACCTAACTGGTCTTTCTGACCGTATCTCTTTCTCTTTGTCTTCTGTTTGTCAATCCATAGTATAAGACTGTTGAATGCCCCAAATACTCCTATGCCCACTTTCACACAATCGTATCAAAGACAGCTGCCAACTCTGGCTCCTGCCCCGCCTTCCATGACCCACGCGATGGCCACGATCCCCCATCAGCCCTCCTATCGCGCCCCGACAGACCGCATCTTCTACCTGGCTCACACGTGTCAGCCTGCCTGCTTGAATCGTATCCGACCTGCTAAACCTGACATGCACAGAGGAAAAAACCCCCTCCTCACACCGTTACTGTACGATTTCAGGCGCATGACTGGACGACGCAAAGTCAACCGCAAGGTAAACGTGAACAGCAACACAGCTGTGGACACTAAAATATATAAATTTATCGCTTTAGTTTAATTTCCCATTACCTTTCTGGCACTATAAACGGAAAACTAAATTGTAAAACTCTTGTCTTTTACCTGTCCCCATCTCAGATGTCCTTCCACGTGATTTACAAGGCTCCATGTGGACTCTGTCTGCGTAACATGGCAGAGATCCAGCACTACCTCTTCCAGACGCGCTGTGACTTTATATTCTTAGAGATGTTCTGTCTAGACCCCTACGTACTTGTGGACCGGCCCTTCCAGCCACAGAGGCCGTTCTATTACATTCCAGACATCACTGGTGGAAAGGAGGACATCCCACTTTCCTGTGTCAATGAGATTGATTCCACCCCGCCTCCTAAAGTAGACTACAGTAAGGATATCATTGAAATAATGATAAAGGAGAGATTCATTTGTGCTTGTGCCAGGATTAGACTACAAGATATTTTTTCATCCTTCCAACTTTTTGTACAATACACAATTAATGAATAAATATAGAAAATATAAATAAATCACAAATTATTACCAAAAATCCATTTTCATTAATCACAGTGGAGCAAATGACCCCTAAAGGCTTATCTATTTCTGTTTCCTCTCTTCAAGGTAAAGAGCGTATTCCTGAAGATGGAGTATTCATCAACACCAGTTCAGACTTCCTAGTTGGGTGTGATTGTACTGACGGCTGTCGAGACAAGTTAGTGAAGCTGCTCATCCACACCTCATCGTTTTTTCAGGTTTCTTCCGACGATAATATTCTGAAGTTGTGTCTTTGTGTCTTAATTACAGGTCCAAATGTTCGTGCCACCAGCTGACCCTTCAGGCTACAGGTTGTACACCGGGGGGGCAGATCAACCCAAACGCCGGATTTTTGCACAAACGATTAGAGGAGTGCCTTCCCACAGGGTCAGACATTCAGTACACACATACTGAACCAGAGCACTTCCCACTTGTGGTGCACTCGACAGAGAGACTAACTCGTTTTCTCACCCCTCATAACCTCATAAGAAGATAATTACTGTTGAATGTAACGGCTCATTTGGTTGTCTTGTCTCAGAGGCCATTATCTCTTCTTCTCTCTCAGAATCTACGAGTGCAATAAGCGATGCAAATGTTGTGTTCAGATGTGCACCAACCGGCTTGTTCAGCACGGCCTGCAGGTGCGTCTCCAGCTCTTCAAGACCCAGAACAAAGGTTGGGGCATCCGTTGTCTGGATGATGTGGCGAAGGGCTCTTTTGTCTGCATCTATGCTGGTGAGGAAAGGGAACAGACTTCTTTTAGGGTCAACAGCAGATGACCTGATTACAAAGTGACTTATTCCTCTCCCTTTTTTTCCTCCACTTCACCAGGTAAAATCTTGACGGACGACTTTGCAGACAAAGAGGGTCTAGAAATGGGTGACGAGTATTTTGCTAATCTGGATCATATAGAGAGTGTGGAGAACTTCAAGGAGGGCTATGAGAGCGAGGCTCACTGTTCGGACAGTGAGGGAAGCGGTGTGGACATTGCCAGGATCAAAATCCAACCATCTGCTTTAGTATCATCTAACCCTGTGGGGCGACCGCCCAGGAAGGGTGAGTCTAAATCCAAAGGTTAGAAATCTCAGTAGACGTGGGCAGATTCTCAGCAGGATTTGCTTTCTTGACCTTAGCTGACTGTTTATCTTCTCCGTTCTCCACATGATTTTTCAAGTGTTTGTTCTTCTGTCAAAGCCCAAAGCTCAAGCTCATCAGACGACAGCAATGACGACGATGACAAAGACTCGAAGAGTGAAGACGAAAGCGACAGTTCAGATGACACGTTTGTTAAGGAGAACTACTACAGCTCCAGCTCTGTGTGGAGGAGTTACACCACACGTGGTCAGGTCAAGGGCAACAAGGAAGGTGAGCAGGCTGCGTCTTTAACTTAAACTCAGAGGGGGGCAGAGTGGTTGAGGGTGTGTTAAATACAGATTAATGGGTGATTAAATCTAGCATAACTGCTATAGGACTTTATTAAAGCCTTTTCCATCATCTGACTAAATCCCAGCATCATAGAGTCTGTTGCTTCACCTCACTGCAACACAGCTGGTGTAATATTTTACTTTTGGTAAGACAAAATGAGCAACTATAAAATATTAAGATTGTGGAGCCCTGATCTTTTTTTTTTTATTATTATTATAATTTTGGACAATAAACCATCTAATTGATTGAATTGTAATTTTTTTGATGACTTTATTTTTAGCATTTAATACCTTGACATTCAAGTGTGCTTTTCTCACACGTCTCTCCTTCCTGCCCCAGGGAGTCAAGACAGTAAAGATGGACTGAGTGCCTCAGCCAGGGGAACCGATGACGAGAAGCCACCGTCCATACCAGAGGAAACGGGGAAAAGCAAAGTGGCTTCCTGGTTAACAAGCCAGGGGCTGAAGAAGGTGAGTAAAGAGAAGATAAAGAAAGAATAATGTTACATGGAACTGAGCTCTGTGTTCACAGCCTTTTTAAAATAACTGCATACTGTGTCTCATACAGAAATAAAAAATAAAGATGATAATCCTCCTGCTCATCACAACTCTCGTTGTAGATATGTGATCTTTTGTTAGGAGTAAAAGGTGGTTTTTATTTAAGGAGATTTTGTAGTATGATTTTCTTGAATGATGATCCTGAACCTTTTTCTCTTTTCCATCACAGGAATCCGGAGACAGCAAGAGGTGTGTTGTACTTGGTCTTGGAAATGTATTTTATTTTACAATAGATTTGCACTTTAGTGATCAACAATATCATCTATGTTTCACTGTAAGTTTATTTTGTGTTTCTCACAGTCCAGTGAAGCCAGAAACGGGGAAGAAGCAGGATGTGATGACTCTCTCTGACAGCGATGATGTTCAGACCATCAGCTCTGGATCTGAAGACAACAAGGAGAGAGAAAAAGTCACCCCAGGTAAATAGAAGAGAACGGACGAACGTGACAATTCTTGAGTTTACACTACATTGATGATGACCACATGGTATTGCCTGTTTTGTTTTGTTTTGTTCCATGTTGCTGCTGTTCTCAGGTGTGACTAAGAAGCAGGTAGCAGTTAAATCTACACGTGGCATTGCCCTGAAGACCAGCCATGGTCTTATGGTAAAAACAGGTGCACCTGGAGGTGTGGGTGGGCCGGGTGGTCAGGGAGGAAAAACAGGGCAGCAGGGACAGACTGGAGGAGGCGGGGAAAACACTCCCAAAAACACCCGCCAGTTCTTTGACGGGGAAGAGTCGTGCTACATCATCGATGCCAAGTTAGAAGGAAACCTTGGGCGTTACCTGAATGTAAGGATCTATTGCAGTATAATGATTTGATGCCATTTAAATTACCATCCCATGTGTTCATCTCACACTTTGTCTCTTCTCTGTATTACAGCACAGCTGTAGTCCTAACCTTTTTGTCCAGAATGTGTTTGTGGACACACATGATTTGCGATTCCCCTGGGTGGCATTCTTTGCCAGCAAGTGAGTTTTGAAACATTTTAAATTTGTCACAGATTCTTTGATGTCATCTTATCAGTTATTGTAAATCTCTGCAGCCTCAGGAAGCTTCACTGAACAAAAATAATGCCACAGCCTGCATTTGTTTCAGGTTGCTGTGAAAAATTAACAAATGATCCTGGAGGGCAGATTTAAGTTATACTATACATGCATGAGTTAGAAGGATTTTCAGATCCCAAAACACTGCACAGAGATTTTTATTACTGTCAGGAAATATTTTACAGCTCTGGAAAGTTATAATGCAGGAATTTTGCCTTTAATAAATAAGATCTAGTACAGGATTGACAGGACATGAGAGTAGAGCGATGAGAGATGACTTGCGACAAAGGTCGCTGGCCAGGCTTTGCCATCTTAAACCCCTTGGCCATTCAGATGACCCATTTTTTTCCTGATGCCCTCTGCACTGGCAGCTCCACTGTTCACACACTCGCCTATTGAAAAGAATGAGACAGCTGCAGCTTTTTTTTTTGTGATGCTGTTGTCTGACGATGACCTTAGGGGGGCACTGCTGTGTCATGTTTAGGGCTCAGATTAGCTTTATATTTATATATTTATGAATGATGAATCCTCTACTGTTTACTGGATTTATACAGTGCTTTTATCTGAAGCATCTCCCCTACCCATTGACACGCACCAATGGCTCCAATAACCATTCAAGTCACTGGCCTAACCAGCTGCTGGGTTTAGTGTGGACAGGAGGAGTAGGGGATCGAACCGCTCTAACATGCTGAGGCGCACATCCTATTAATCTACAGCCAAAGAGCCATTTGCTGGTTCACAAAGCATCTAATAAATACTGATACAGGATTTCCACCCCACACCATTGTATTTATAGCTCATGCAATAACGTTTTTTGTGCAGTAGTAGATCCAACTATTAGCCTCCCCAGAAAAAGGCACTTATTAAAGTGCTACTCAGTGCACTCTGTTGGCTCACTGTCTATATGGTATTAAGTTGACTGATTCACTGACTTGCCTGCTTGCATCCCTGTGTAGGCGAATCCGGGCCGGCACAGAGCTGACCTGGGACTACAACTATGAGGTGGGCAGTGTGGAGGGTAAAGTGCTGCTCTGCTGCTGTGGATCCACCGAGTGCAGAGGAAGGCTACTGTGATCCAAAGCCAACATGTACTTGACTCTTTCTGCTGCATCTGTAGGAAACTTAGCAGAACCCCTTCAACACTGTAACTCTGTTTTGTTTTGTTTTTGTTTTGTTTTGTTTTTTTTAAGTTGAACTATGATTTTATTACAGCTATTTTTTTGCATTTATTTTATATGAATGTGTGTCCAGATTTATTCATAACTTGTTTGTTTACCCCCAGAATAAAATGTGATTTTGTTCAATGAACCAATGCTCCTACTCTTTTTTTGAAACAGTATAGGACATTAAAAAGATAAACGGTACATTTCAAGGTGAACCAGATTGATTGTTATGGGAAAGATTATAATGAAAACGCAAAAGAAAAATTCAGTCAAATAAAATACAGGCAGATGTTTTCACCACAGCATTCATATGTAGGCCGATGCATAATTATCATTTTGTATTGTAATACAGAAATGTTCAATATAAGGAAATTATGAATGTGTTATAATAAATATATATATATATATATATATATATATATTGGAATTTCCTACATAGGAAAGGTTTGTTATGACTGAGCTCCCTGGTTAAATAAAAACAATGCAGTAAAGTAACTTCGAAATTTATCATAGTTTGATTTCATTGATGTGCAATATTATGATGTGTTTACTTATATCAAATTTGATTAATTTTTGCTGAAATAATGTCTTTCTTCCTCCTTTTTGGCCGCTCCAAGCACCCATACTGGTAACACGAAGTGGCGGCTGTCTCCAGCTCGGTGGGAAAATAACGCGGTTTTCTCACGTGACCTCAGTCTCTCTCAGCAGGATTGACCAATCAGCTTGTCTCAAACTAAAATCATTTTTAACCGACAAACATCCATGTACTGTCGAGCAGTGGACACAATCTACTCTGATCTAGACTAATCGGTGTAATTTATCGAGGTTGATCAGCTATTTTATTGATTTTCGGGAGAAAAAAAAATCCAAAATGTTTTACTACCCCACAGTTTTAAGGCATCATACTGGATGCTTTTCTACAATTTGGTGAGTAAACATTTTATCTGACTATTTCAGATCGACCTATTGTTTAGCTACTGTGAAGTGACTTTATAGTACCAACTCTTTTTGGCTAGCTCATATGGTTTTGTCACTGGGAAATCAACTGTTCATTATTTATGGGAAATCCTTCAAACTGGGTTGTTTTTCTTTTGGGAGTTAAGTGGTTGAATTTCATGCCGTTTAAACAGGCCGTTTAAATGTGCTTTAAAATACGTGGTTAACACCATTGTAAGTGATGTAAATGCTAACAGAAGCATAGGCTAGTTTTAAGATCTACTCTCAAGAGGTTTTGTTCTTATATTCCTTCCTGGAAAAAACATGTCAAATGTGTACAGACTCTTTATCAAACTTTAATATGTATAATATGGCTCCGCATTTAAATGCAGCTGCTCCACCTTTTAAATGAAACTTTGGGTGCAGACATAGATATGTGTGAAGGAAAAAAAGAAATCCCCCGGTGCAGGTGCGTCAGTGGCGAGGATAACTAAAATGTGGTAACACAAACACAGCAGACAAAACAACTTTGAAGTCCCTTTTAGGAAAGACAATAGCTGTGAAGATGAGGTGAAGTTCAAAAGCTGCTGTGTTCTGATAAAAGGAAAATAAATGCATGTAGAAAAAGTAACTGTGAAATGAACACATTCTCAATATGGCGGTAATTAAAAGTGATTTCTCGAAAATAGGTTTTTCTGTATGACTCAAACAGTAAATGTCTGGGATACAGACCAGTATTAATTGCAGAGACAGGAGAGAGGTTTGTGGTTGAGGTTTCAGTTGCATCAGACACTTATCCCAACTGAGAAAGAGTCAACTGATTGCAGGTTTTACCAGCTGCTAGTGCAGTTCGAAGGTTCGATTACTTAATCTCCCTTTAGCTCTTGTATCCTGATGAATAAAATATGAAACAATATCGTGTCTGTGTCCTGGTCCTATTTCAGGTTGGTTGCTACAAAGGGTATCAGAGTACCTCGACGGGATTTCCTAAAAGTGAATGTTAAAAGCACATGGTAAGTTATACTAATTATTTTCAGTTCGGTTTTATAATTCGCTGAACTGTGAGCCCTGCAGTTACTATACGAATGTCCTGTACAGTGATGACATTATGAACTATGTGCTGGAGCGGGTCCCGCCACCTCAAACTGGTCTGCCTCGACCTCGCTTCTCCCTCTACCTGTCGTCCCAGCTCCAGTATGGCGTAGTCGTTGTCTACCACCGACAGTGCTCTATTTTCCTGGGTAAGAATATTTTTTTATCAGACTGGATCAAAGTGATGCTGAGTGCAGGGGTACATGACTTTAACCCTGCTTCCTTCTAGAGGAACTTCACACCATTGTGGACCAGCTGGTGAAACAGAGGACGACCATGAAGATTGACATGGACGACCAGGGCAGGTGAGAACAGGGGCTCAACATTTTAAACATTCGCATGTCTTTACAAACGCAAAGTAACTCCTGTACTTCGTGGCTGTCTTTCAGACGGCCTCTGAACTTCCCGGATGCTCTGTCTCTCATGGAGGAGACGGAAGGAGCTCTGGACCCTTTGTTTGGAGTGATGCACTTGCAGCATCCAATGCCCAGCCCTGGTACACTGATACAGGTAGCAAATACCAAAATAAGAAAAAGGAAATGAACCTTTAGCATACATTTGTAAGTGGAAGTAAAGCTGTAAATCATCAAAATAATTGCACTAATTTAAAACAATTAACTCTGCCTGTTCTGTCTCTCAGATGGGTAAGGACTATCTGAGAGAAGCTTCCCCTGCGCATCCTGAGCTGACCAGCCCCACTGCTGCTGTTGCACAAGAAAGCGGTAGGATGACTTGATGCGCTGTAATGATATTAAAATAATGATCTCTTCAGGGCAGTGGGTCATTGCAGCAGTAAAAATAGAATGTACTTTAGAAGCAAAAATAACTAAGACAACTCTGAAATGAGGAATTAACTGCCAGATAAATTAATATGAACAAATATATATGTATACAGTATATATAAATAGATAAAAACTGTGATCATTAGATTATTACAATGAACTTAGAGATATTGGAGTCCAGGTTGATTTTGGTTCATTTTTGCTGACCAGCCATGCATTCCTCATTTAGCACCTTTTAAACTGTCTTTACCCAACATGCATGGGATCCTTTTTGTTAGCACACACTCAGCTATAGTCTTAACTCATCATTTTATCAATGTTACAAATTATAAAGCTGCCAAGTTCCCAAAACACGCAAGAAAAATGACAAACGTTCCTTAGTGATAATCACTCAAAATGTTATTATAGAACAGTTCAAGGTTGTACAAATTTTGTTGCACAATATTTTTTTACTATTCATAGTCACAAATACAGCAGAAAAATGTCAGAAATAAAGCTATAATGCAGGTTATTTCCATGTAAAGTGATTAAATTTTGTGCCTTTTCCACTGATCTTCCATCGCCTCTAAAAAACTCAAAATATGAATGGATCATCTGTTTGTCATAATCAGTTTGTTCAGCTGTTCGTTTATCAATTAATATATGATACAGATTTACAAATTTGATTTTCCAGCTGACGGTCTATAAAGTAGCTTCTTTTTTTCAGTAGATTTACAACTATTTTAAATGCTAATGGAAGCATCTACATTCCAGTGCAAGAGAACATACAAGGCCTGTCCTAATCATGTGATTATCCTTTTTAATTAAATGCCAGCTATGCAGCTTTACAGAAAGACATATAATACCAGATATGTCCAGTATGTCGGGCCGTGTGCAGTGATATGCACTGAAACGCAGACAGGTCACAGGAAAAGACAGGGCTCACATTGTGTGCAAACCCAGGCAGAAATAAGGAGCAGAGAGATACGGCTATAGGTCAGGTCAGGGCAGAGCAGGCTGCCGTCAACAGCATCCTCCTAATTGGCCGAGGCTGATGCCGCGGTGTCAGGATGTGTTGTGCAGCTGCGCTTCACTTGGCAGAAGAGAGCAGTTTAATTGCAGCTTGATTAGTTGTGTCCACTCCTGCTGGCTTCAATGGACTGTGTAACTGAAATGTTGAAAGTGCCTTTTACTTAATATCATCCATTCTTTCTTTATTTTTCCCCTAGATATAACAGCATCTCCAGACACCATCACTATGAGAGAGTTGGAGCCTGTCGCTATCCCCATTACAGAGGTGCAGCTGTAAAAAGAAGCACATGTCAAGACATTTACATTATTGTATCAAATCTCCTACTGAGATACACTTGTATCCATCTTTCCTTCTTCTCTTTTCTTAATGCTAGTTTGAAGGTGTGGAGCTTGTCGATCAGCATCCAGATACTCTCGACTTCCTCTTGGCTCAATCAGATCACTTTCCAGGTGTGTGGGAAAACTAAGAGCTCCTTTATCCCATGAAGGCTGACAATAAGAGTTTTAGGATGAAAAGGAAGAAGGAGAGATTCTTGCATACTGAAGTCATTTCTTCCTTTAACCTTTTCTACAGGAGAGGAAGAGATATTGAGAGAAGAAGTGACACCAAGAGAGGAAGAGAGGGAGATAGAAAGGGAAAGAAGAGAGAGAGACGTGGAAAGGAGAGAGAAGGAGCTCACAGGATCCACTACTGAGTAAATTATCTGGACGCATGCATGTGAAAACACCAGCACAAACACGCACAGATCCTCTGACTGTGTTTCTGCCTTTCCATCAGATTACAGCCCCGCACCAGTACCATTACCAGTGATGACGCCATGTTGTTGCCTCAGGAAGAGCCTGATCTGCCAGTGGAGAAGCCAGGACCCCCCTCAGACCAGCTTACCCCCGTTTCTGTACCCGTCCTCCCCTCGCCACCGTCTGTAGCAAGGCAGCGTGAAAGACCAAGCCTGGAGTTAGAGGTGCCTTGTTCTGTGGTTTTTGCTTAAGAGACGATATGGTACCATTTTCTTTTATAATGGTTTCATAAGTTGTAAGTACCTTTATCAGTAATTAATTATTTATTAACCAGTAATAAGCCATTAACAAGAACAACTTATAGGCTGTCAGGTGCAGAGGAATCCCTTCAGCTGGTGTTCATCTGTGTGACCCTTGATTTCTCTTTTAAATAAAACATCAGGAATTTCCACTGTTTATTGACCCATTAAGTCACAGTTGAATTAGAGCTTGGCCAGGCTGATATATCAGCTCGTATTAGCTTAGTGTGACATTGTTTATGTCATGTGTTTTGTGTGTTATTTGCTGATATCAGTATCGGCCTGTATCAGTTGGGCTATATCATAAATATTAATTAATGATTAATTAAGGGTTTTTTATTTGGACTGTTGTCATAAATCTAATCTCTTATCCCTTAGATTAAGAAAACGTGTCGTGCTAGAGGAGGGTAAACAACAGCCAAGGAGATTTTCTTGCAGGGTTCTCTGATAGCCTCGATAGAGGTGTAACACACAGACCAATGAACTGTAACTTCCCGACTTTGCTGCATGTCGTTCCCCCCTCACTTCCTGTCATCTCTCTACTGACAACAATATAATAAACCATTAAAAAGACGCTGCCCAAAATATCTAAAAAATACAAGAAGATTTTTTTTTCATCTTGGTTAGCCTGAATGTGTTCTTATTAGTGCTTTACAACCAAAATAAAGCATTAGTTAAGGTATTAAAACATTAGTTACAAGGTTAAAAGCCCATAATAAAGTGTATATTTTAGTAAACACATTTAACAGGTAGAGGACAGTTAAATAAAAATGTACTTCCTACACCTCTCCCACGCCCAGGACGTGTCCCCTCCACAGGTGAAGAGGAGGAAGAGGCAGCTGATCTTCTTCGACCCGGAGGTGCAGATCCCACAGGAGGTGCTGCAGCAGCAGATCGACGACCCTCAGACCGAGACCAGACCTCCACCTCTCATATCGCCTTCATCCCACAGGGGTCCCTCTGTTGCTGATCTGCTCAACAACCCCTGCACCTGTCAGTATCACACGTGTAAAAAGAATATAGTAATAGATTCTAAAAATAAATGCTGTTCTGCTGCTGCTTTCTTCCTTTCTTCCTTCACTGTAAAGAAAATATGTGACATAAAACTGTAAATAGTGGAAGCAAATTCAAAATGTGAATGAATATAGGTTGTTAATCTTCTGTTATTATTTTTTATTGATGATAATGTCTCCTAATTGTTATAATGATTTACCCATGTAAAGTGTAACACAGTCACCTTTAGTTCTGTTTTTCCTTGGACTTCTGCTCTGCATCTGCTGCTAAAGCACTTGACTCAAATAACCTTCAAAAATAAACCACAAAGCTATTTTTTCCCTTGCAGTCTTGCCTGAAGCGGTGCAGTTTCTATGGAGACAGGTTGCAACTATCACGCCGGTCTCTGGCTCGGACCTGCAGGTTGGGGAGAGAGGGCCCGAGTCCACCGACTCTGAAAAGGAAAGAGAGCGCGAGATGATCGAGATGGCTGAAAGAGAGGAGGAGAGACTTGGGATCAGCCCCAAAGAGGTGAGAAAGAGTGTTTGTTTTTTTGTGTTGCTGGGGTATAGATTTCTGTGTTGCATTTTTGTGCAAGGAGAAGATGGGAAAAGTCACATTATGAGTAACTGTGTGTCTGTGTGTGAATACAGGTCCATGCAGATTTGGCAGAATCAGAGATGTTTGACACTTCAGGTAAAGAAAACCATCAGACTGTGCCGATACAATAAAGCTTCACAACTTGAGCCACTGGACAACAGAAAAATTTTGGATTTAAACTGGTTCACTGGGGAAAGCTTGTCTGTGTTTAACTGGGGGTAAAATTGTTGTCCTCAATGTGTGCACGAGCTAAAATGGTTTGTATGTTTACGAGGGTGAGGCCAAGGTCAGAGGTTGGGGTAGGCATGTATTGCTTATGATTAAAGGTTAAAGCAAGCCTGCGGGGAATGAATATAAGCCAATGCAATGTCCTAAAACCTGTGTGTGTGTGTGTGTGTGTGTGTGTGTGTGTGTGTGTGTGTGTGTGTGCGTGTGTGTGTGTGTTGGTCCAGCTCTGGGTACACTGCCGTTGGAGGCCTCTGACCAGAGGGAGGTATCTCGAGAGATTTCGCCTGTGTACGCATCAGAGAGAGAAGGGTAAGTAAAGAAAAAGAAAGATTAGTGAAGTGTACCAGCGCAGTCATGCTTACGTGCGTGTGCGTGTGCGTGTGTGTGTGTGTGTGTGTGTGTGTGTGTGTGTGTGTGTGTGTGTGTGTGTGTGTGTTTGCAGGTCCATTATCTCCAGGTCTGTTTCTACACTGCAGGACATCCCGGAGGTGGTGGATGATTTTCTGAGGGGAGCAGCAGCTGAGTCTCCGGGGTAATGACAGTGAAGGCAACACGGTTACTAACCAGTAGGAACTCAGGGCTGAGAAGTTTGCTTTTCGCAGTCTTTTGTTTTCATACGTTAAAAGATGAGAACGTGATTATGTGCTGGTGTGTTGGTGTGTGTGTGTGTAGGTTGTTGCCGGAGGTGGCTGAGCGTGAAATAGAACCCATGCTCTTTCAGTCTCTTCTGCCGCCAGAGGTCGACCGCAGAACTGTCAGCAACATTTTTCAGAAGCTCCTGGGTAAGGGATCAGTTTCAGTTATCATCGAGCCATCTCATTACTCATTTTGAAGTTGTGTTCATTTTACAGCATCAGCACCTGAGGAAGCTCTTTAGTCAAAATGTGGTCAGCGAGTTATTAGATCTGACTCTCAGCTTAGAAAAAGCCAGTGCTTTGAAAATATGGTGTCAGTAGTGAAAGCTTTAATGATAAAGTGTTATGAGCTTAAAGAAATTTAAGAAATAAACAATTTAACCATGTAGCTGAATTGCTTCGTCGTGTGCCACTTTGTACTACTTTGATCTTTCTGTGTTGAGTTCATTTTCAGCACATTGATTATTTTTAAGAAAATCATTATTTTAAACTTGACGTCTTGTGTCTTGTGTGTAGAGGCTATATCGCTGAGGAAGGTGTGTGTGCAGCAGGACGAGCCTTATGGCGACATCTGGATATTACCTGGACCCAACTACGATGAGGAGTATCTGAATTTGTGATGAGTATGCAGTTGTTCAATTCCCCATGAGCCTCCTGTTCTGACATTTTCTGTGTTAAAAAGTCTGGATCCAAACAATGTAATACATTCAAAGTAGTCATGAAAGTCAAATGTTTTGTAAGCGATCATTTCCTAAGATTTGTTATTGATGCATCGTGTTGACATGTTTAAAATTATACGTTTTTAAAACATTTTACCTTTCGTTTTTATGTAATTAAGCAGGTTTTGCATAATTATTCCCTGTTTCTAATGTGACCAATAACCTGAATCAACTTTATGAACTTCCAGTTGATTTTAACTTTGTTTGTTATATTTTTTAAGTTTTCTAATGAACTCACCTCATGTTATTCATCTACGTCTTTGTTCAAGTAGTGTGTCCCTTTAAACACGAACTACAAATTAAAAGCGTTATATGAGCTCTCTCAGTTATTGTTATTTATTTATTCTCAGTTATGAGGCCAGGAGGCAGAGTGGCGGTCTTACACACTTCTCTGCGCTTCTCTTATGTGCAGTTGCCTGCCATTAACCCCCTAGCAACTCTGTCTGCCCCCCCGCCGCCCTCCTAAATTTATTGAATCAAAAATAAACAGAAGAGGAGTTATACATAAAAACCTAATAAAAATGAATACAACTACTATAACAGAACCAAAAAAACAAGACAATTAAATGTGGATTAAATATCAGATCACTCTCTTCTAAATCCCTATTGGTTAATGATCTGATAACTGATCATCACATTGATCTACTCTTCACGTTAAAGTGCCGAGAGATAATGTATATTATGATTTGGCGCTACACAAATAAAATTGAATGGAATTGAATTTCTGTTAAGAAGGCATTGGCTGTATATTGAAAGGCATCTGCAGCTTGCAGAGCCGGACAGGTGTGGCAAAACATATTGCAGGGGTTAAGGAGGTGCAAGGAGGAGAGTAAGTAAGTTGAGTGAAACTGGATCCCCTCCTTCTCTCCCCTCCGTCGCTCCCCCTGACCACATCTTGATTCTCCTCTGAAGACTTTCTCAGGGGGTTGTGACCAAAGTTTATTATTAGCATCTGTCTCAGCTCTCGCTCTCTGTCTGCCTGTCGCCCTCCTCCTCCTCCTCCTCCTCCTCCTCCTCCTCCTGTCTTATCGTCTCATTTCTGTCTGTCACTTTCTGTATTTGTCTTGTGCTTCAGCTGTCTTGTTCACTTTCTTGTTTTTTCAGTGTTTGACTTTTTTTATTCCTCTTAAAAGGTATTTTTTCCTCTGTGGGTTTTGCGGCTGGACCGTGTGGTCGTGTCTCTCCTTTGCCTCTGGTTTCCGTTGACAACACTGTAGGCTATTTTTTACTTTGTCACAACTCCTTGTCCAATGGCACAGTTTTTTTTCTGTGCCATTGCTCTAATACTGTATTGTCCCGTTCTCTTTTATCTCCACAATTCCTCATTGTCTAGTTTTCCTGCTGCTGCTCCACCTGCCGCTCTGCTACACCTTATTACAACATCCCTTCATCCTCTTCCACTCAAGCTCGTCCCCTCTCTGAGTAGCTCTGCACCTCTGCATAATGGGAAAGACAGAGCTGTATTCTCTGTATAAGGGTTTTTTGGACTGTATTTGCCTCTGCCTCTCTGTGAGTATCTCCATTTCATTTTCTGTGCATGAGTTTGGTGTGCATCTATTATTGAGTCCAAAAGTGTGAGACCACATTGAAAATCTATAATATTTTAAGGTAAACCTGTAAACAATAAGATTCAAAATCTTTTGAAAACACAAGTTTGTACTTATTTATGTATGAGATTCAAGAATCTGCACTATTTCTAAGTCAGTGGTCAAACTTCAGTGAATTTGGGGCATTGAACAGCTTAACTCCTTTATACAAAAGGTCAGATTTCTTTGACTTGTATCCCTTCCATTGAAGCGTGTATGCAGATGACACTCAGATGGATTTGATTGATTAATGAGAGGCTCCTTTAGGTAACTAGACTAGACAGCTAATGTTGACCTGTTATAAATAAGGCTGTGTCTGCTTACCAAGCAGCATGATGATGGTGAGGAAAATGACATCAGAACTAAGTGAAAGAGTCAGAAGTCAAATTGTTATTCTAAGCAGAGAGGGGCTTTCTCAACGTCAAATCATGGTTAGGCTTAACGTTTCTAATGGGGCAGAGCATGGAGCTCTAAAAGGCTTTGCAAGTGGATACAAAGCACGATGAGGCATATCAAAAGTGACCACAGCATCAGAAGATAAATACATCAAGCATAGTTCTCTAAAGAGATAAAAAAAAAATCAGTTTCACCACAGATACAGACTTTGCTAAATAAAAAACACAAGACAACCAGCAAAAGTCTTATCAAAAGAAGTCTGTCTTGTTGTGGTGTCAGAGGATCAGTAGCAGTTTCAAAACCACTTCTCAGGAGTGGAAACAAGGCCAGAAAGGCTTCGGATGGGCTGAGACGTACCAGAGTTTCACAGGGATGACTGGAAAAAATCCTATTTACTGATGAATTTGAGTTTGAGATTTATGGCAGTAACAGAGGGGTGTATGTAAGAAGACGAACAGGACAGAGAATGATACTGCAGTGTATCAAACCCACCGTAAAATCCATCCATTCATCCATTATCTATACCGTTTATCCTTGTAGGGTCCTGGGGGGGCTGGAGCCCCACTGTAAAATGTGTTGGGAATATTCAAAACCGGGGATGTTTTTTTTCCTACTCTGGAGTTGGACTGAATTGACTGCTCACTGACCAAGGAGAGGTACCACTCCATTCCTCAGAGACATGCTGTAGCCTCTGGTTTGCGTCTTTTTTGGAGAGTGATTCATACTGCAGCAGGACAATGACCCCCCTCACACACAGACACCTCAAAGCTTTAGAAGAGCCACTTAAACACCAAAGAAGACAAAGAAGTCCTGACTGTCAGGAACTTGCCTCAACAGTCAGCGGCGCTCAACCCCAGTGAACATTTAATTGGGGTATGAAGACTGAGAAAGCCAAGCATTGTGTGACACCACAAGAAGCTGGAACATTGTCAGAACATGCTGCGATAATATGGGTCATCAGGTTTTGCACGAACGGGTGGAGTCCATGCCAGCACGAGAGAACGCTGTTGTTAAAAGCAAAAAGTCGGACACAGATATTCTGACATTTATGTACAAGATTCAACTCTTCACTCAAACTGTTAAGCTGATATTACCATTTGTTTTGTCACTTTCTCTTTACAAATATTTGTCACCTCTGCATCATGGTTGACGTTTGACCTGAACATCTGCACTATGTGGTGGCACTACATTATTTTATTTCTGTCTTCAAGCTCCGCAATCCTCTAACAACAAATCACATGCTGACTGTGTGTGTTTATATGTGTCAGTGCTTGCTTTTGTACACGGTCTATTTTGTGTCCTACAGTAAGTGTCTCCTCAGCACATGCTGAGCTTCTGATATTAATAACAGTCTCAGAATGTGGATGGAAATAGAGCCTCAGCTCCTCCAAAGAGGCCAGAAGTCATTTGACATTTCTTATTAGCTTCTTTTAAAACAAGCTCAGGTTAGCAGGTTCAACCTCAGCACATAAGCTCACGTTCTTGAGGATTTTATTTATTTATTTATTTATTTAAAAATCCTGGCTGCATTAAGACAGTCTGCCATTCTGAGGTAATGCATGAAATTAAGTGCCTTTTAGTGCAAATATGTGTTATTGTTTGTGGATTTGTCTGCAAGTTTGAATGCATCATTCTAAGTCAGGTGTTTAGTCCAGCTGGTAACCTTTGACCTTTTAAGCCCAGAGGTCAGAATGTTACTCAATCTGTTTTAGTTGGGGAGTAATGAAAGTGACTAAAACAGGCAGATTTCTGCCGTGATTTTGCTTCCTCTGCTCCACCTGTCATACACTGTGGTTGACTCTGTTTCCAGCGGAGCAGCGGTGAGGCTGCAGACGACAACGAGAGGGACACCGAGAACGGTCACCTGATCTACCAAAAGGGGGACGTCCTCGAAGACAGGTGTAGGTATCAGATCAGTTCAAGAAGAGTTGGCTGCTCAAATAAAAATTCTCCAGCTTTAATGTCCTGTTTCACCTCAATCTGCTTTACAGATGAGATCGTCGACACTTTAGGTGAGGGGACTTTTGGGAAGGTGGTACAATGTTTGGACCACGGCAGGTAATGTTTCATCTAAAAATGAACGTTGGACCAATATTCGACATGTATAGTGTTTACTCGCTTTAAACACAGTATTTTTAAAATGCAGAGGAAGACGTCAAATTGCTCTGAAGATCATTAAGAACCTGGAGAAATACAGGGAAGCAGCCAAACTGGAAATCAATGTGCTGGAGAAGATCAGTGAGAAAGACTCACACAACAAGCAGTGAGTAGTTTGTGATTTTGATTTTCTTTCTATTTTTTGTCTTATGCATTTCATCTCTGTATTTCTTTTGCCATCAGGCACTGTGTAAAGATGCTGGACTGGTTTAACTACTACGGCCATGTGTGCATCTCATTCGAGTTGCTGTCTCTCAGCACCTTTGACTTCTTGAAAGCAAACAACTTCCTGCCTTATCCCATTATCCAGATCCGACACATGGCCCACCAGATCTGCCATGCTGTCAGCTGTGAGTCCAATGTGCATCACACCGACTGTGCAGTACCCCTTTGCTTTTTCTCTGGATCAATGTCAGTGATGACAGTAAGCAGATTATTCACAGGTGTCCCAATGCAGCAGACAAGCCAGGTAGATATTTGGAGGGTGACTGGTACCTGAAGATGACAGTGTGTGTTCCAGATTTGTATTCCCATACCGGATTAAAGTGAAAGACAAACACACCTGGGATTGCAACTTACAATTGTTATTGACTGCTTGTTTCTTTCGACCGAAACCCCAAAGTACAGTAGAAGACCAAAAAAACCCCCACTAATTTTCACATTTGAGAAGCTAGAATCAATATATTATTTCTAATTTTTGCTTAAAATATGACAAATACTGAATTTTCTTCATGGCATCAGCTGGTTGACATTTTTAAACAGGCAATTCAATAATTTGATGATCCCAGACTTTGAATTTAGCACCAATCAGTAGGTCAAAATTCATGTCCAATATTTCTGTTTACACCTGTGAAACCTTGTATGACATTGCTCATCATACAGCATATGATTTGTCGATTGAAGCATAACCTGATACCATTTTGTCTTTATAGTAGCATGTTGACCAATGTCCTCTTGAACAGGACAGTCATGTTATTTTAAAACTTTTGTACATTTCCAGTACAAGAGGACATTCTTTCATTCTGTTTAATTTAACCAGTGTTTCATCAGATAGGATGGAACAATCAGGGTTTCTGATACATATCATTTTCCACTAACGTTTAATTTTCCCCACATGATCAGACCTCACGATGTCTGACATTTTAACCAACCGAAAATTCGACCAGAGGAGGGCGTTGGCTCTCTCCTCATGAATCTAAATCTACTTTCTCTCTTCTCCCCCTCCCTCTGTCTCCACTGCAGTTCTCCATGACAACAAGCTGACTCACACCGACCTGAAGCCTGAGAACATCCTCTTTGTCAACTCAGACTACTCCCTCATATACAACGCAGAGAAGGTTAGAAACAGCTGCTGGCAGGAACGCTGGGACCTTCAGGGGTGAAAAAGAAAATCAGGATGTTAAATAAGCAGGGATTAAAGCCGGGAGAACAAGCAGATTTGCTTTGTAGTTGCCCATTTGGATGCAAATTTGTATCCACAGAACCTGTGTACCACCTACATGTGTTCCCTTTATAGGCACACGTATCTGTCCAAGCAGACTGTGGATTGTGTTTGTTGACCTCAGTGTGACAATGGTCGGTGTCTTAGGAGAGAGATTTATTTATTTTTTCACTTTTCTTCAAGGAAAATCCTTATTACAAGACAGGTTTTCGTTGTGGGTGTCATTGCAATTAATAATGTTGTACTAAGTTATGTAATTTAAGTGGTATAGATCTGGCTAAACTGTGGGCTTGTTTACACATCTGATTGTCTGTATGAGTCTTGCCCTGTCAGACCACATTATAGTTATGTAGCTGTGTTCCCAGATCCCAAGATACGTTGTTAAGTACGGTGCTATTATAACCCATAGAAAATGTGGCCAGGACGACCAAACATAACAAATAAACTGTAATTATCCTTTCAATGAGCTAAAATTTATAGACTTTTCTGTCCCTCCCCCCCCCCGTCTTCCTTCAGAAGTGCAATGAGCGGAGAATGAACGACACAACAGTGCAACTTGTTGACTTTGGCAGTGCCACCTTTGACCATGAACACCACTCAGCCGTCATCTCTACACGTCACTACCGAGCACCAGAGGTCATTCTGGGTAAGAGATGCTGGTTCAGACTGGAAAGTAACCAGGAGCTGTCAGTCCTGTTAAGTTGTAAAGATTTGGTCCGTCTGCCCTCCCACAGAGCTCGGTTGGAGTCACCCTTGTGATGTCTGGAGTATCGGCTGCATCCTGTTTGAATACTACGAAGGCTTCACACTGTTCCAGGTCACATGTGTGTCTACACTTGAAGAGTTACAGCATGTTGAGAGTAGGATGAACTTGATCTTATTGACAACTGTTCCCCCTTGTAGACTCATGACAATAAGGAGCATCTTGCTATGATGGAGAGAATACAGGGACCAATTCCTCAGAGAATGATCCAAAGGAGCAGGTAGCACAAAGCTGCACACTAATAACACACAAACACACACTCACACACTTTTCTTTTCATCCGACATTTTATTTTTTCCTTAAGGAAGAACAAGTATTTCCACCGTGGGCGTCTAGACTGGAACGAGTGCTCCAAGGCCGGACGCTACGTGAAAGCCAAATGCAAACCACTAAGGGTGAGCAGAGGCGGGTTTGAACTTTTACACATCAGCAAAGTACGTCAACTCCCTCAAACATTAAGCTTCCCTCTTAATCCATGTTTTTTTTTCCAGAAGCACTTGTTGTCACATGGGACAGAACACCACCAGTTTTTCGATCTCCTGGAGAGGATGCTGGAGTACGAGCCTTCAAAACGCATTTCTCTTTCCTCTGCGCTGCGCCACCCCTTCTTCCTGCCCCTTGTGCAGCCAGGAAGGAGTCAAGTCTGGAGGAACAGCTGTGATATGAGCAGATGACCCCGAATGGTCACGTAACCCTTGTGAGGACCACACCACTGCAGTTGCAGGTTTTAGCTCCCAGTTTTCCAATCATGCGTACTTTACATTACATTTCAACAGTGTCATCACGCAATGAGCCGTACAGGAACACTCCCCTTCTTCCTGATGGAGTCTAGACCCCGGTGGTGGAGAACAATAGCTGAACTTTAGGATGGATGTGATCTGAATCGGGATTCCTGATGAGCTCAGTGGAAGGATCCATTTGGTCGGACACTGAAATGACAGATGAGAGCTGCAGCGTAATGAACAGATTTAAAAAATTTTGACATCAATTACATAATTGTCTCACAAAGGTCATGGCAAAATCTGATTGGTAAGGCTGATCAGGGATTGCCCTCAGTCAGCTGATCAAATTAGGAGCAGGAAGTGGAAAAAAAAATCTAATACGAATAAGGCAAGGCAGTTTCAATTATATGGCACAGGTCATTACATTTAAGGTCAATGTGATTTACTGTGTGAAGCATGAAAGCTAGTCTTTATGACCGCACCTTCATGAAGCCTCTTTAACATTTACATTCATTTAATTAACACTTTTGTCCAAAGTGCCGTACAAAACATTTTGCTGACCATGTTCAAATGAATACTGTACTATTTCTGATTTTTTTAAATGTTAAAACTATTTATTTTCGTGTCGCATGAAAATCCTTTAGCAGACAGAAAAAAACATTAATGCATACTTGACTTTCACTGAGTAGAGTAAGCGAGTTTCACCTGTGTGCTCATAGAGTTTTGTGTCAAACAGAAATGATTGGAAACTAATGGATGCCTGGTTAGCCGGCAATGTAAATATACGTGATGCAATACAGGGAATTGTCTTTTGAAGACTCATCCTCACAAGTAAATCGAGGCGGCTTCAAAATGCTAAAAAAAAAAAAAAAATGTAAAATATACATTCATCTTGTATCTCTAAAATTTAGAGGATATACAGTAGATACAAAATCTTAAAAAGTATCTTTCCAGTCACTTTATAACAACATGTTTTTTGTAATACATTTTGTATAGAATGATTTCTTTAGTCACATAATAAATTCAGCTCTTCTGTTCTCGGGTTGTGATTGTGGCCTCTCAGCTCATCACCCGGCGTACGGTCCGTCCGTGCACGTCACACAGGCTCCTCATGTAACTGCCGTTGACTCGCAGCCCTCCTCTGGCATCTTGATTGAGTGCAGCTCAGCAGAGAGCACGGTCACAAGGCTGAGCGAGTGTGTGCGCTCGCCAACTTTCCTCTCCAGCCTTGGCAGAGCTGAGAGAGACTTAGTTTTAGTGTATGTGTGCCTGACTGAATGAGACCTTATACTTCTGAAGTGTGTGTGTGTGTGTGTGTGTGTGTGTGTGTGAGTGTGTGTGGGTGGGTGGCTGTGTGTACCTGTGTGTGTGTATTAGTGAGGGTATGTATAAATGTGAATATGATCTTCTGTCTTGGCAATGTTAAAAGTAATTTTAGGCTGTTAATGAGCATGAATGATGCTAAAATTAAAGAGACTTTTTTATGTGCATGGAGACGTGTTGAGAGAAGGTAAATCAGTTTCTTGCTGTAGGTGCAGAGATTCAAGACAAAAACAGGTCATGAGTAGAAATGGAAAGAAAGAATTTGAATTCATCTCAACAAAAAGTCTCAGTTTTTCATCTCATCTAGTGCTGCAGGCTGCAGGTGAACCTGTGTGAATGTTCATGTCTCCGTCTCTAGGTTTAAGGAGTCCCTTAAAAAATTTCTAAATAGTGATAACAAAGATCAATGTAAATACTCATGTAAAATATATGAAAATTGGCTTTATTTAAAACAATAATGTCAAATGTTTTTATGTATTTATATGATGAGATCTGCATTTAATATTGTTAATATTAAATTAATATTAATGTAGTTGCATGTGGCTTCCATCACCTCTGTAAACTGAAGTGACAGTCAGTCCCACCAAAGTTAACATTTTCTTCATGTGCGAGTTACCTGTAAATGTTGCCAAGACTGTTTATATTCATGGCGCTACGTGAATGACATCAGTGCCTTTGTGTGTGTGTGTGTGTGTGTGTGTGTGTGTGTGTGTGTGTGTGTGTGTGTGTGTGTGTGTGTGTTGCTGTGTAATGCTCACACAGTAAGCACGTGTGAGATCGCATGTCTTCACATGTTGTGTCATGGTAATTCACTTGAACACTTTGCCATGAGTTAGCCTTTTTATTCTGAAATCCTCACTGGGCCGTGACCTCAACATTATCTCTGACCACCTTGGTGTGTCGCTGGATTTTGTGTGTGGGTGTTTGTGTGTGTGTGTGTGTGTGTGTGTGTGTGTAATATACAGCTTACCCTTTGTTTGTATTTAAGGCACGCCTCTCGTGAGTTCATGCATGACAACATGTGTATTTGTTTGTGTGTTTGTGTGTGTGTGTGTGTGTTAATGTGTGGGTGTCAGTGACTGTCACGTGTTGGACACTGATCCGCCTGAGAATCCCTTAAGTGGATCTTTTCTATGTTCTCGCATGGAAGCTCTTGTTCACACACACACACACACACACACACACACACACACACACACACACACGCACACACACACACATTATAGTGGGCATTACTTTTCTAAATTCAGCCTGATATATTAACAACATATAAATGATATGAACATCCATCAGTTTCTCAGTTTCTTCCTCTTCTGTATCTGATCTGTTCCTGCTGGAGAGAAGTTCTGCTGACACAGGACCAACTCCACCTCCCTCCTTTAGGCTGTAAGTGCCTGCACTTTGGATGAGTGAACTGATCCCCGATCTGTTAGCGGACACACGCTTGGGGAGGCGTGGCTTTTCTTGGTGATCTTGTTAAAGCATTAAAGCATCTCCACCTGTCAGAAATCGAAGTGATCTGGGCAGCGGAGGGAAAGAATTGGAAGGAAACAAGGGACTGAAGGATTTTAAATGGGTTGGTTGAAGTGTTCAGGACCACATGCGTGTGTATGTGCTGTTGCTGCCAAATGGGGCATTAGAGTAGGTCACAGAGCACAACATTCACAGTGGAGAGTCGTTCAAGACATTCAATCATAGAAAATGTGTCAAACGGAGAAGTGATGGGGCAAATTCTGAGACCAGACATGGGTAGTAACCCTTTGCTTTAAATCTGCCTGTTTATTATGTAAACATTTAATAAATAGTTTGAAATACACTTTAATGTAGCTGTAAGACTGAAGTGTTTATCTGGTGCTCATCAATGTATTTGACAACTCCTGCTTTGAACACACATAAGAACACAGTTGTAAAAATAGAAAATATGTCTTCAAATAGAAAATTTTAAATGTTGACAAGTGCTAATTAAGTATGTTCACTTAAAATGTCCTATCTGTTTACCACTACATTATAGTGTGTTATAAACCATTTAAGTGAGTACGTAGTGGCCTACTCATAAATGGGTAATTGGGGAACTAAAAATATCGGATGATTTACATGAATAAGGATTTAAAACAGAAAAATAATAAAGTGAGAGAAAGAGGGGTAATGATAATAATAAATAGAATTATTTACATGGTTTCCTAAACAAAACAAAATTAGCACTATTGTATGTCTACATTACAAATGATAAAGATCATTTCAGTCAGGGACTATGGGAATTTGCTCAATGTGCAACAGTAAAGATGTCTTTACTTTCAAGGTTTGAATAAAATGAAATATATCTGATCCATTGTGCGTAAGAGCCGAGGAGCAAGCTTCCTTTTTAAATACCGCACCTAAAGTGGTTGTACAACAAAACCAGGTAAACTCTTATTCCTTTGTTCTCAGTCTTTGTTGTGGCAACAACAAATCACAACGACTGAAAGAGACTGTCGGGAACACTTCATGCATTTGTTTCGTTGGTGCAGAAGACAAAAAACGAGCTCTGCATCTTTAACCAAGCTTTGGTATTGACATGTTTTTTTGTTTTGGTGGGGTAGTTGGAGCGATGACCTCACTATGTCACGTCTTCTCGAACAGTTTGGACAGCTCCTCGTTCCACTTGTCAATACTTTTCTCTAATCTCCCTGCAACCCTGGCGCTGCTTTCTCAGGCCAAACTCCCTCCATCCAGGTGTCTATTTGTTTCATTTCCTCTTTTCACATCACATTTAAACGTTGTGTTCATCTCTGTATTTCCAGTGAACCAAATACTGATTATGTAAGGAAGTGAGGAGGTGCTGGTGCTGGAAGTTATATCTTGGCAAAAATCTTTCTGGTACCTGGGCTCAAGTTGAATACCTGCCACCTCCTTTGGCACCTTAACCCCCCATCTCCCCAACTTCACTGCTCTACTGCGCCTAGATAAAGAAAATTCAGACTCCGAATATAGGAGCAACACTGATGTCAGGCCTGTGGATGCATGCATGTGTCACTCAACATGACATCAGCTAGTTTCTCTAAATCTTCATCACAAACACGTGAGTCATCGGGTGCGTTCACTGCCACGGCTAACGAGATTCCCCTCATTAAATCCTTTAAGTGGTAATCTTTATGGGAGAGTTGGGGACAGTGAGGAGAGCAGAAGAAGAAGAAGAAGCAGAGCCTGAAACCTGGAACAGCAAATAGTCATTTTCTCCTGTGAGGACCGAGGAGCACAGGCACAACTTCTTGTGGAGAGTCGTTTGCTGTTTCCTCTTTTTTTCTCTGGTTTGTTTTAAAGCTTTAGGGGATTGTCTGGTAGCGGTGGAGGCCATCTGGCTGGAGCTTTATCAGGATTTTGTGCTGCGAGCCTCTGGCCAACCGTGGCCACCTGCATGCGTAAGAAAAGTGTGACCATGCTAAGTTAATTTTGTCTGTGGATAAATACTGACCAATCACTTTTTGTCATTTCCATCTTTCTCTTTTAGTACTTCCCTTTCGTCTAGATGACAAACTCTTAATTTATGTATCTAACCTTTGAACGCATGGGTGTGTGAGGCAGGAGTGTGTTTACTAAGTCCATGTGTCTGAGCCTTGTCTGATTGCTGTCCTTGTCCTTGGCAGGTCTCAACCTGAGTTATTGCTGCCACAGGACGTGAGACTGTGTGTGTCCTGAGCCAGTCCTGTCAGAGCAACACAACATGCACACAGGAGAAAACCATTATATATTCACTCATCATCTGTCAAAGAAGTAAGGGTGTGGTCGGTACATCCTGTCCTGAGAGCTCAGGTGCATCATGGAGCCTGTGGTGAGAGTGAAAAAGTCGCTGAGGAAGCCCATCAGGAAGCTGACCAGCTGCGTGTCGGGGATGAGGGAACGGAAGTTGTGCGCCAAACCCAGGAATAAATGGGTCAGAGGTCGGGGAGGCAGAGGAGGATGCAAGAGATTTGGGAGGACTCCTCCACTCCGAACTGCACATCCCAAAGACCCGTCAGTCATTCGCTCGTACCAGGCAGACCTGGAGAAGGAGAGGCAAGTGAACACTGTGTATAATGTAGAAACACAACATGCATGTGGTGGAGGAAAATACTCCATACCCTACTGTAATAACACCTCATACTGTAATAACACTTCATTACTAAGTCCTGCAGTGAAAATGTTACTTAAGTATAAATGCCTGAGTATTATTTGCATGATGATGTTATAATAATAATAATGCATTGATGTGTAAACATCATGTTAGAGTTGTAGCTTGTCAAGATGAAGCTAAATTTAACTATTTTATTAAACTATGTTCTCTTTCATCTGTAACAATTCATTATATTTTATTAGGTAATCAGATTCTTCATATGTAAAATCTTGTATTGTAAAAAATATATGAAATAACTTTTAATTATAGCTGTTAGATAAATTATGAATGTAAATTTGTGTCATTATGAAATGTTGTGAAATAGTAAAGTAAAATACAGGTACCACAGTAATAGAATTAGCTACTTTCCACCAATGAAAACATGTGTATTCACAGCAGTTCTGCTTTTTGTAACATATTGTGAACATGTGCAGTTTGATAATTGGTGAAAGTGAAAACTGATTTTTCTTTGCATATGAAACAAAGTTGAACCTAAGAAAGAAAATACTGCAGATGAAGGAAAAAAAAAAAAAAGAACAGAAATTTTCTTTTCTTTGCGGCACTTTGTGCTTCGAGTGCATGTGGTTTTCAAAAGTGCCACTTTAATATTGGCACTGTCTGTAGCTGCCTCAAGATGCTTTCATTAGAGGAGGCAGCTAAAATGAACTGAGCTAATCCAAGTCACCTGTGCCGTCACAGAGATGAGCTTTAATTGAATTCTGTGTGCAGTGTGTCAAATGTATTTGTGTTTGTCTGCTGTGTTTACAGAAAGCAGCGGGAAGCGATGAACGCGCAGAAGAATGCTCAGAGAGCAACTATGAGAGCTCAGTTCAGGAGAAAATACCATCTGTCTGAGGTCTGTGGAAGTGTTTGAATTACAACGACAAATAAACAGGAGATACGTTTTTATGTTTTTACTCCAGTAAAACAGGACATCGGTGGAACCATTTATGTAACATATTTGAATGGATGTTCAATGAAAGTTATTGGTACCAGATTCTTATATTCATTACCTCCTTTCAAAATAAATTAAAATAATGCACACACAAATCAACTTGTAACTGTCCGGCAAACTTCAATGCCGTTTTCACCATACAACATATGGTGCTATAGAAACTTCACTTAATTGTCATTTAACTACTATGACTTTGAAAGCCTACTGGTGAAACCTTCAGAAACAGAATAATAGGCCTGCACTTTAAAGGTCTCTCTGTATTTGGTATCCATGTTCTACGAGTAATGTAGACAAACAAAGAGCAAATTTAGATCGTCAAGTTCTCATTTTTTGTGTTGCTCAGCCCTTCGAGCCTCTTCCTCTTCCATTTTTCCCTCATGATTTAGAACCCGAAGGACACAAACCACCTGAGGTCTTTTGGCGGGAAGTTGTCGCTCCCCCACGAGCTGTCGAAGATCATTCATCCTGAAGCCAAAACCAAGGACGACGGCTTCGACCTGCTGAGCGCCTTTCAAGGCCTGACCTTCGGCACAGTGGTGCTCACAGGGAGGAAACACAGCAAGACGCTCACTCCTAAACCAGCAAGTAGGGACTCTTGTAAAGTCATGTGATCAATATGTGATCACAGAGACAATTGGTCCACCGGCTTCTGACTGTGTTGTTTCAGGGAAGCAGCAGGGGAAACAGACTCATACATGACTGTTGCTCAAACACAAACTGTGCTTTTAGATCTCACATCAACAGTCGTGCACACATTCAGTCTGGTCGTGCCTGCTGGCTCTGTGAAACCATGTTGTTCAGACTTTCCTTTGATGCTTATTGTTGTCTTTTATGTAGCAATAATAATATGTAACTGCCAGGCAACTTGATTTTTCCTATAAAACATTTAATTATGTTAAAAAAGTTGATGCTTCCTGTTAATTATGATCACTGCATAACATTAATTCACCGGTCAGTGAGAGTTACTGCACAAGTGATGTAGTACAGTGAAACTTCACTGTAAGTCGTCCTGTTTTAGTTTACAGTATAAACATTCAATAAATAGTTTAGACAGTGAATCACAATGTGGTAAAATACAGTTTATTAATAAATAAATGCGTACACCTACATCCTAGTGTGTACTGCTTATAAATGCTCTATAGTGGGGCTTAAAGTATTATTGGTGAGGTTATTTTTTTTTAACACTTTCTGATACTGTAATAATGTAAAACACTGCATTACCCACGAGAGGTATTGCATTGTGGGCCAATATGTAACACGTCCTACAGCTTTATTGGTAACAGTGATTATGAGGTTTTAACATGATCTTTTAAAGGTTTGATCATATTTTCACCCAATTTAGAATATCGTTTCTTTTATTAGCCTTATACTAAGTTATTATTTTATCATAATGTTATTTATCACATAATCAGATGTTACAAGCTGAACAGTGAAAATCTTGTCATGGTGATTGGTGGTAGTTGTTAAATGATAGATGCTACTGTAGCTAGTTTCTACTTACAGGGCTGTTGCAGCTCTCTAAATGATATCGATCCAACTGGGATCTATACACAAGTAAGGAACCTCAGGGGAACACGTTCACATTTCAACACACACTGACACAAGTCATGAAGTAGATTTTATGTACTCATTTTGTATTAATGATTAAGATTGAGAAAATTGTTGAAGAAAATGTTTGTTGTTTCTTTGTAAATACTCTCAGACCTGTATCACATTTATTTGTGTGAGCCAAACTGTATCTGTATTGTGTACGAGCCAAATTTTAAGAAATTAGTTTCTTGTAATGACGACTTTGTTTGCACTGAGCTGCTTTGTAAGTAGTCTAATGCTGCCTAGTGAAAGGATTTTATACAACATGAAGCAGAATCCAAAGATTCCCCAGAACAAACCAACACGTAGATACTTAGATCTTTGTATTTCTTGATTTTTTTAGCTGTGACCGAAACTTGTATTAAAGACTTCTTCGGCCAGCTGGACTCTCTCTTTTTTGGCCTTTATGAATTTGTGTGTCTTTTGGATCAGTCTGACATTCAGGCTCTGTTGTGCTTCTCTTGAACTCTGAAACTCAGATTCGTAAATCATCACCTCCTATCAGTTCATTAGAGTGACAGAACACATTCAAGGATATGAGGTTGGGGTGGGAGGAGGGAAATAATCATCCCTCCAGAGACGACGACAACAAGGGCTGTCACAACTCTGCATGAGGCCGATGGACACATTTCGTCTGGACCATGAGGAGCATGTCCATCCGAGTGACTGGGTGTACCAGAGCACAGGGCACCTGTGGGTCCAGAAATGTGTTTTTTGGTGTTGCACCACAAAACGGTCTATGTATGACTACAGCAGGGACTGTGGTAGATGGGAAGCTGAAGGGAAGAAACGGAGCTCAGGACACCAGAGTTAGAAAGAGAGGTGTGGATGGACGGGTGCGCAGCTTTGAGGAGATCCCACACACAGGGAAGAACGGCTGGGTCAACCTGCTGAAGTTCTGGAGAGAAGGTTGTTTCAAGCAGCTCCACAAACACATGGAGAGGACCTTCAACGCCCTCGGCCCCATCTACAGGTAGTGGGAAGAGAGAGGGATAGTATTGTATTTGTAAAAAAAAAACAAGGATGCATATTGACAGTAGTTGATCACCTTCAGTGCGGCAATGATGCCAGAATAACAAGACAGAGGGTTGATCATTAATAATGCATGTGAGTTTGCACCATGGCCTTTCTTTCTGTGTGTGTGTGTGTGTATGTGTATGTGTGTGTGAAGGGAGCATGTGGGCACACACGGGAGTGTGAACATCATGTTGCCGTCAGACATCGGGGAGCTGTTTCGCTCGGAGGGCCTGCACCCGCAACGGATGACCCTGCAGCCCTGGGCCACACATCGTGAGACACGCCAGCACAGCAAGGGGGTCTTCCTCAAGTCAGTATCACATCTGTGTATATGCATGTGTAGTTCTCATGTGCTGATGATATAAATCTGTTTAAACAGTCACACTGTGGGGGCTTACCTCCCTTCTGGGTACAAAATACAAGTCTTGTTAAAGTAAGTATGTAAAGTTTAGGGTTATGACTTGATTTGAGATGAAGTTTAGAGTTAATGTTGGGGTTAGGTATGAAGTGGTTATGGTTAAGGTTAGGACAAGTCTCCAAATAATGATTGTATGAATGTAAGTCAATACATTGCTCTCACTGTGTCCTTTTATATCGTACAACTGGGTAGTTGCCATATCCAGACCTTTAGTCCTGAGTATCGGAAAAGCTGCAAAAAACTCTGGATGTCCATCACGTGACCAATAGAATCATTTCTTTTGACCCTCTCCAAATGGTAAATCCACAAAATCAGAAACATTTTACACATAAAATTTGCTCTGAACCTTTGAAATTTGGGGATTCTGAATAAATGAGGTGGTAGGTTGTGTTACAGTAAAACTGAAACAGTTACAGACAATTTGGCGCTCTCACAGTCACCATACGTAAACAAGCAGCTGTTGCTGGGAGTAGCTTTTAAACACAAGTAATAATTACCTCTCTTGTGCGGAGGTTCCCCCTTCAAATACTGTTTCATGTACCGTTGTCCATTGGGCCCAAGGAAGCAGGGAGCCTCTGGACACAGAATGATTGCAAGAGAAAGCAAAATGCCTACGAATGTGTAGTTTGTCGTTTTCAGTCTGGGCATCTTCTATTTAGGGAGGGTTCAGTGGCTTTTTACATGTCACGCTTAGGGTTAGGTTATGGTCAAGCATCACAGAAATAAAGATAAAGTTGGGTTGAGGTTAAGAATCACAGTAGAAACTTGTTGCAGTTCGGGGTTTGTTATTCTGGGACACAGACTTTGACAAAACACCTGTACTTTAGGAATATTTCAGTAGCGCAACAGCACATCTGCTTGAGATATGAGTTTTCTTTCCAACACACATTCTCTGCTTCACAGTGACTGAGCAGAAGTGAAACGGGTCGATTTTAACGCCTCGCTGCAAATCCTCTCTCCACAGGAACGGTGAGGAGTGGAGAGCCGACCGTCTACTGCTCAACAAGGAGGTGATGATGACTGCGGCCGTAAAGCGTTTTCTCCCTCTCCTTGATGAGGTGGCGAGGGATTTCTGTCAAATGCTGCAGGCGAGAGTCGAGAGGGAGGGAAGAGGAGAGAAGGGGAACCGCAGTCTGACCATCGATCCCAGTCCTGATCTCTTCCGCTTCGCGCTGGAAGGTCGGAGGTCATCATCCCCAGTGATTTGTGACTTGTGGTTTCCTTGTGTATTTTTCTAAACATGTGATTGTGCAGATAGAGTGCACATGAATTCCTGTTTTATTTACACTGAGGCCACAAAAGTCTCTCTCTTTTTCTATCTAGGAGGAGTGAGAGTAGAGAGTTGTAAAAGGATGGTGGTCCAGTGGGATGTTTTCTTTTCAGCCAGCAATGATTGACCTCCAAGTCCTCAGGGAGAGGAGAGTATGGATTAATGTCAGCTCCCTCCTTTGACAGGCTTTCATTCAGCCTGACTATCAGCTCTTTTGGTTGAGTCACAATTGCTGACGCATTCTGTGACACCTTCTCACGTCAGAGACATTACACAATCTGTGGGAACATCATCTTTTTGAAATGTTCAAAAAACTTCCCCTTAATGTCTCACCTGATTCTGCTTTTCTGGTTTCATTTTTCTCACCTTAACATATCATAGATGTAGGAGGTCAAGGAGAACATGCACCTTTTAAAAATAGAAACACCGACAAAGATGATCAAAGCTCCTGCATTCTTTCACCAGGTCTGCTCCTTTCATGTGCCTATCTGCAACATACCACATTCACAAGTGCGAATGCTTGTGTGACTCACACTTGTGTGCATCTGTTTGTACATGAGAGTGAAGTGGGGGAGAGTTGATGACTTTGAGTCATACTGCTCTGCTCATAATGGACCACAGCACACCATGCCAGGTGCTAAGCCTGGGTAGGAATAGACTGGCAAGAAACTTCATTACAGTCACTGATGTGTAGTTAATATCACACAAGCATGTCTGGTAGGTGATGGACGTCTAGGTGTGGGAGAGACAAAACTGACTCTCAAATGGAGAATTTGTTCTTGCTGTCACTGAAAGAAATGTCTTTGTCTTTTTGAAGAAAAAAATGCCTTTTTTTGGACTTTATTTAGTGCTTTCTGCAGGAGATTCATAAACTATACTAAATCATGATACAGTATGTTCAACCCACAGGTCCATGTAATCAATGAAAGTTTAAAATTTAAAGCATGAAAATGTGAGTCTGGAGGTTTTATGATTCATTTCTTTTGTGAATGTTTGTTTCAGTTTGTTAGCTCACCCTGAAACAAACCCATACACCCCCACCCTCCCTCCTTATAGCCAGTTGCCATGTGCTCTACGGGGAGCGTATCGGCCTCTTCTCCTCATCTCCCTCCCTGGAGTCTCAGAAGTTCATCTGGGCCGTGGAGCAAATGCTGGCAACCACACCTCCTCTGCTCTACCTGCCCCATCGCCTCCTGCTCCGCATCGGCGCTACCCTGTGGACTCAGCACGCCACTGCATGGGACCACATCTTCAGTCATGGTAGAGAGAGCTTTATTGATTGGACATCTAATGCAGGAATAATGGACCATGTGGTCTACATTTCTGGCTGATCTAACTCTCTTTAATCGATATATTCCTCCTTCATTACTCCCATCTCACCTGACTCTATCATCCTGACTTATGTTTATTCCAGCGGATGCCAGGATCCAGAGGGGGTACCAGCGCCTGTCATCCTCCCAGGGTCAAGAGTCTAAGCCTGGGGAAGCTGGAGGCCGTTACACTGGGGTTCTGGGCCAACTCATGGAGAAAGGCCAGTTATCTTTGGATCTCATCAAAGCCAACATCACTGAGCTCATGGCTGGAGGGGTCGACACGGTGTGTATATGTGTTTGTGTGCCTGATTGTCTTCCCCGGCTTACGTTTGCATACCTCACCCTGACTGTTCCTGTGTGACCGCTCATTCTCTGCAGACAGCGGTGCCCCTGCAGTTTGCTCTGTTTGAGTTGGGCCGCAACCCAGAGGTGCAGGAGAAGGTGAGGCAGCAGGTGAGAACATCGTGGGCACAGGCCGGTGGTGACCCTCAGAAAGCCCTGCAGGGGGCGCCACTACTGAAAGGCGCAATCAAGGAGATTCTCAGGTACGTAAAACTCAAGAACTGTTTGTGGGCCCCCTGGGAATTTGTTCTCTGTTGACCACCTACATACACCCACACCCACATGTCTGCATTGTGCATGTACCCTGTTGCCTCCACGTTCCTATCACGTACACAGGGCACAGCAGACTATGAATGGCACCTTCATCGTAAACCCAGAAACCAACCAGTGATCACATCCTGGATTATTGTTTAACCCCAGGTTTTTCTTTATCTGTGAATCCACAGGTGGTAGGCAGCATTACGTGCACTGATTGAACGGTTGGGAATGCATCTCTCTATGTGGTTATTTAATTAAAAACAACTTTATTTAGAAACATGTGCCACGTAAGCAAAATATAAAATAAGATAATGAATTTGACAAAACATTTCAAGCTTTCTCCAGACCTTTCAGCCCCCTTCATTAGCAGATGGAGTTTGCTCAATTGTCATGGAGATAGTTGACATGTGAACTTAGTATGAGGCTTTTTTCATGTCACTTTTAGGACTTCTCATCTGTGCTCGGTTAAAATTCAAGCATGAAAGTGCTCTCGACCTTGTAAATAGTATCTTAAGAAAGCAATTCCAACTCAACTGCATTTGCAGTCTCACAAAACAGACACATAACCTAATCTAACCAAGACCCGCTCCAAAGTGATGCCCTTTGGGTACATTTTGAGTAAAGTCTGCAAGCTACATTTACACGCGCCTTTCCTTTAACCTGAAGCACAAACGCCACCTGCGAGTTCAAATCAGACGTAACCTGAGGTGAGGGTTGATTCAGATCAATAGAGCATGAAAAACATCATGCGCTGAGCTTTTGGCGCAGCTGTCTGAAAGTCTGTTTCCATCCATTGCATTCCAAGTGTTTTCATCAACAGGTGCACTCCTCAAACACCTGAAATTAGAATTGATTACCGGTAATCCTGAGTTTGTGTTGAGAACTGAGTGGGAGGTCAAAGGTATTCTGTTTGTGCGTGTGTGTGCGTGCGTGCCTGTGTGTGTGTTTTGGGTTGTGTCAGGTTATACCCGGTGGGAATTACAGTGCAGCGGATGCCAGTCAAAGATATTGTTCTTCAGAATTACCACGTCCCTGCTGGGGTGAGTAACAGACTTTCTCTTTGAAATCCTCCCTTAAACTCAAATCGTCCACAGCTGACTTACTGTCTTATTGACGGAGATCAACTCTCCCCTCAGACGATGGTCCACGTGTGTCTTTACCCCCTGGGGAGGAGTGCAGAGGTGTTTGAGGATCCACAACGCTTTGACCCCGGCCGGTGGGGCAGCGGCAGAGAGGCAGGCCAAAGAGGAGAGGGGTCAGGGTTTCGCTCCCTGTCGTTTGGGTTTGGGGCGAGGCAGTGTGTCGGGAGGAGGATTGCTGAGAACGAGATGCAGCTCTTGCTCATGCATGTGAGTGACAGCAGGCAGGAGAAGGAGGAAAGAGCAGGAAACAAGTGGGAGGATCAGAGGAAAGGGTGTGATGCAAAAGGAAAGAAATGAGTTGGAAAGGCCTGTGTTGACTTATAAGGAAGGACAGACTGAAAGACTTTTACTGAAGTAAAAGTTCAGACAAATTTCCAGCTAAATTTGAAAATCAAAGCTTGTTTTATTGAAAACAAACACTTGTTACTGATATAATAATAGGAAATATATTATTGAGGTAATCAGAATGTAAGCAGCATTTTACCGTTGTAAGTGGTTGAGGTGGAGCTACTTTTTTACTAATTTTTTACTAATTCCAAAGAGCCACAAGATAAGATATTAAAAGGAAAGGAAAAGGGCTGTAGGACCAAAATCCACTTATAAACTGCTTACTAACATTTTTTGCTCTGGTGTCAACGAATAGTATTAACTATACACTGCTTTATTATGAGGGGTCTCAAGCCAAAATGGCTGGGAACCACTGGTTTGATCTTTACATGTAAATGTACTATTATGTAAATGTTTAATCTGTAAAGTAATTATCACGTGAATGTGTCAGATAAATGTAGTGAAGTAAAAGGGAGAATATCTGACTCAGAAATGTGGTGGAGCAGAAGCATCAGGCAGCCAAATACGGAAATACACACTCAAACTACAAGTATCACAAAATTATACTTACAGGACTACAGTAAATGTACTCACATTTAATCCACTGCTGCTGAGCATAACATAACTGCTCCCCCCC